>NW_003852475.1:7447919-7449215 GCF_000181295.1 Otolemur garnettii | reverse complement strand
TTTTTTCATATATCTGTAGGCCATGCACCTATCTTCTTTAGAGAAATTTCTATTCAAGTCCCTTGCCCACCCTGAGATGGGATCACTTGTTTTTTTTCTTTCTAATACGTTTGGGATCGCTATGGATTCTGGTTATTAAACCTTTGTCTGAGACATAACCAGCAAATATCTTCTCACATTCTGAGGGCTATCCACCCACTTTATTTACTGTGTTCTTGACTGTGCAGAAGCTTTTTAGTTTGACCAGGTCCCAAAAGTGTATTTTTGATGTTGCTTCAATTGCCCAAGGGGTCCTCCTCATAAAATTTTTGCCCAAGCCAATTTCAAGTGTTTTCCTACACTTTCTTCTAGTATTTTTATAATTTCATGTCTTAAGTTTAAATCTTTAATCCAGTGATAGTCTATCTTAGTTAATGGTGAAAGGTGTGGGTCTAGTTTTATTCTTCTACATATCACTAGACCGTTAGCCCAGCACCATTTGTTAAATATGGAATCTTTTCCCCCCTCAATGTTTTTAATAGGCTTGTCAAAGATCAGATAATGGTAGGTAGCTGGATTCATCTCTAGGCTCTCTATTCTGTTCCATACATCTACCTCCCTGTTTTTGTGCCAGTACCATGCTGTTTTGATCACTGTTGATTTACAGTATAGTCTAAAGTCTGGTATTGTAATTCCTCCAACTTTCTTTTTATTTCTGAGTAATGTCTTGGCTATTCAAGATTTTTTCTGATTCCATATAAAATGAAGTATTATTTTTTTCTAGATCTTTAAAGTATGACAGTAGAGCTTTAATGGAGATTGCCTTAAAATTATATATTGCTTTGGCTAGTATGGACATTTTAACAATGTTGATTCTTCCCAGCCATGCTCATGGTATATTTTGCCATTTGTTAACATTTTCAGCTATTTCTTTTCTTAGAGTTTCATAGTTCTCTTTATAGAGGTATTTTGCATCCTTTGTTAGGTAAACTCCCAAATATTTCATCTTCTTTGGTACTACTGTGAATGGGATAGAGTCCTTGACTGTTTTTTCAGCTTGGCTGCTGTTGGTATATATAAAGGCTACTGATTTATGAGTGTTGAGTTTGTAACCTGAGACACTGCAATATTCCTTGATCAATTCTAAGAGTTTAGCAGTAGAATTCCTGGTATCTTCCAGATATACAATCATATCATCTGCAAAGAGTGAAACTTTAATCTCTTCTGACACTAAATGGATACCGTTGATTGCTTTTTCTTCCCTAACTATGATGGATACAACTTCCATTACAATGTTAAAGAGCAATGGAGACAATG
>NW_003852475.1:7431992-7447422 GCF_000181295.1 Otolemur garnettii | reverse complement strand
TGTGCTTTCAAGTATTGGTCAATTTCCTTCAGATTGTCATATTTCTGGGAACAAAGTTTCTTGTAATATTCATTAAAGATTTTTTTTAATTTCTAAAGGGTCTGTTGTTATTTCATCTTTACTGTTTCTGACTGACAAGATTAGAGATTTTATTCTTTTTTCTTTGTTAGGTTGGACAAAGGTTTATCAATTTTGTTGACTTTTTCAAAAAACCAACTTTTTGAATTATTGATCTGTTCTATGATCCTTTTGTTTTTAATCTCATTTAATTCTGCTCTAATTTTGGTTATTTCTTTTCATCTCTTGGATTTGGGATTGTAATGTTCTTTCTTTTCCAGCTGCTTGAGATGTCCCATTAAGTTGTTAACTTCCTCTCTTTATATTCTCTTGAGGAAGTATTGCAATGCTATAAATTTCCCTCTTAAGGACTGCCTTTGCAGTATCCCAGAGGTTCTGATAAATTGTGTTGTCATTTTTGTTCTACAAATTTGGTAATTTCCTTCTTGATCTTGTCTCTGACCCATCTATCATTTGACATAAGGTTATTTAGCTTCCATGTTTTTGTATGAGTCTGAAGATTCCTGTTGTTACTCAGTTCGACTTTTATTCCATGATGGTCCGAGAAGATGCAAGGAATAATTTCTATGCTTTTAAATTTGCAGAGGTTAGATTTGTGGCCTAAGATGTGATCAATTTTAGAGTATGTTCTGGGTACTGATGAGAAAAAATGTATATTCAGTTTTGTTATGATGAAATGTTCTGTAGATGTCTGTTAAATCCAGAAGTTGAATAGTTAAATTTAAATCTAAGATTTCTTTGCTCAGCTTCTTATTGGAGGATATCTACACTGCCAAAGGAGTATTAAAATCTCCAACTATGATAGATCTGGGAGAGATCAAGTTGCTCATGCCAGTTAGAGTCTCTTTTATAAGTTGAGGTGCATTGTGGTTGGGTGCATAGATATTATAATTGGGATCTCATCATATTGAGTATTTCCCTTAACAAATATAAAGTGGCCATCCTTATCCTTGCTTACTTTTGTTGGTTTAAAACCTATTGTGTCTGCGAATAAAATTGCAACATTTGCTTTTTTCTGCTGTCCATTAGCCTGGAATATAGATGACCATCCCTTCACCCTGACTCTATGAGTCTATGTTTATTTTTTAAGGTAAAATGAGATTCTTGTATACAACAGATGTCTGGTCTGAAATGTCTGTATCCAATCAGCCAATCTGTGCCTCTTTAAAGGACAATTTAAGCCATCCACATTGATTGAAATTATTGATAAGCCTGGTAAAATTTTGGGCATCGAGTTGTTCGAAAGTCCAGTGGACATTTTTAATCCTTTAACCACTGTGGAAGTTGGAATTTGATCAATAGTTTCTGAGTTAGTTTACTTTTGTGGTGGAGGATTGCCCTGATCATTATGGAGGATAGGTCTGAGAATATCCTGGAGAGGTGGTTTAGTTATGGCAAATTTCTTCAGCATATGAATGTCATTAAAGTATTTAATTTCTCCATCATAAATGAAACTCAGTTTAGCTGGATTCAGGACCCTGGGCTGAAAGTTATTTTGTTTTAGGAGATTAAATGTCGAGGACCACCTCTTCTGGCCTGAAAGGTGTCAGCAGAGAGATCTGCAGTCATTCTAATATTCTTCCCCTTGTAGGTTATGGTTTTCTTATGTTTTGCTGCTTTCAAGATTTTCTCTTTCATATTAACTTTAGTGAAGTTAATTATGATGTGTCTGGGAGATGTCTTATTCAGGTTGAGTTGTGCTGGGGTTCTGAAGCTGTCTACAATCTGAATTTCAGAATCTCCTGGCATATCTGGAAAGTTCTCTTTCATAATTTCATAAAGAAGAGCCTCTGTGTTTTGTGAAGCCACTTCGTTGCCTTCAGGGATTCCTATAAGGTGAATATTAGTTTTCTTCAAATTATTCCAGAGCTCTCTGAGAGAATGATCCATTTTTGCTTTCCATTTCTGATCCTCTTTGAATGCTTGGACATATTCAGAAGCTTTGTCTTCTACTTCTGAGATCCTTTCTTCTGCCTCCTGCATTCTGTTACCAAGGGATTCTACCATATTTTTCAGATATTTGAGGGCTGCAATCTCTTGCCTCAATGTTTCAAAATGTTTGGTGGTTTTATCTTTGAATTTGTTGAATTCTTGAGTGAACTTTTGGAATGCTCCTTTGCTTCTATTCTATTAATCTTACTTGCAATCCAAATTCTGAATTCGATTTCTGACATCTCAGTCATCTGTTTATAAAGGGGATCTTCAGTTTCATCTGTCACATTCTTTCTTGGGGGGATTGACCTACTCTGGTTATTCATATTACCAGCCACATCCTTTCTTGGGGGGGGGGTGTTAATCTACTCTGATTATTCATATTACCAGAGCATTTCTGCTGATTTTATCCCACAATTACTTTACCTTGTTTGGTTTTTCCCCTTGAGTTTTGTCAAGGACCCATTATGGTGTTACTGCCTGAGAGACTGGGACCTGCTTGGTGTGGTGGAGTAAGTGGCTCTGTCTTATTATCAGATGCTCTCTGTCCTACCCTAGTGAATCAGTTACTCTTGTTTAAAGTCTCTGCTGTGGAGAAATACCAGCAATTAAATTGCCCGGCCCCCACAAACAACAACTGGGCAAGGAAAATCAAACCTTCCCTCAACCATACACCCAGGGTGCCACTTAGAATAGTCTTTGGGTGATTTGCCCTATTCAAGGGGTACAAATCAGTTGTCCTAGTCAGCACCAGTCTCAGGTGGGAGAATTCAAATGTCTCCGGCAGCTAGATAAAAGGGATCTGCTTGCAGCTCAGATATAACTTGTTCCAGTGCTCTGTGAGGGCAAAGAGACCCACCCAGCAAATGAATTAGTCTGGAGAGGTTGGCACCAACTTCCCCACCTTACCCTCATTTGGTAATCCCATAGGGTTGTGAAAAAATGCACTCCAGCAAGCAACTGCTTCCAGGGTTTACAACTGCCAGAGTCACCCAGAAATCTGAGTCTGGCAGGGGGATATGAGGCCTGACAACCTTATTATAGGCTAGGGTAGTTCACTCAGTTCCAGCCCTGTGCCTAGCTGATGTTGCTCTGGCTAAATTCCTCTGCAGTTCAAATGCTGTTAGAACTGATATGAAACTCAGCCCTGAGCAGCAAGCAATTAGAATTTACACTCAGGTGTCAATTCCAGCCTCTGACCACCCACTGCCTTTGTCTCAGCTATGTCCCCCTGAGGACTAGGTGCTATTATGGTCAGATAAGCAGTCCATGTAAGTCTGTGAGCTATGCATATTCTAGTCCCCATGCTCCATCCAGGTCAGTACTCACAGAATTTCCCAAATCCTCTCCACCAGTGGCTGTCAAAGGAGAAAAATTCCTGAAACCTCTCATTGCCCAGAGAGATAGTGCATGTCTGTCTGGAATGGTCTTAGGGATGTGAGCCCCTCCCAGTGCTGCAGCTGCCACTCTCAGGATACCGCTGCTCCTGTGTAGCTCCCTCTCAAATGACCGCCAGTGCCAGCCCTTTACCCCTCCATTCCTCTCAAGGAAATGCCCAAGAATCTCGACTCCATGGGTGACAAACCTCCAGACCTTGGGGTGAGAGTGTGGCAGGGGGAATCCTCAGAGTTCAGAGTTTGAGGTAGGGAATATATACAGTTTTATATAGTTTTACAGTTTTATGCCTGGCAGGAGGGTGCTGTGGCATGCCAGCAGGGGTAGGAGGCCCAGTTTTTAGGGGGGTCTCTCCTGTGGGATAGAGTGGGAGGATATTTGACCTCTGCTCGTTTGTTTGTATGGAGTAAACTACAAGCCCTTCTTGTGGGGAAGGGGACTCCCATCTGCTTGGTGGTGGATTTTGTACTTTTTGATTGTATTCTTGGGGTAACAGCTTGCCTCAGCAAGGTTGAAGTGCATTCTTCAATCTTCTCTCTTGGCTCTGCTCCAAACCATCAGCTCCCTTGCTAAACTTCTGTCCTTTAAGTCTCCTTCTGGATGGAAGCCTTTGTAAAAAGCTGGCTGTAGTCTGCCATCTTGTCTCCACCCCAAAATTGAGATTTTGATTAAAGCCTAAAGCAAAAGAAGGAAAAGATTCTTTTCAGGGAAAAGAATATACAATATATTTAAAAACAAAAAGGAATATTGCAGCATTATGACTTCATACTTTCAATTTAAATATTAGAAAGAAACCAATATGTGAGCTACTCAAGTTAAACTTATTTTAGTAACAAAAATAAAGTGGAGAAATATTTTTGACCAAATATTTGAAATTCTTTTCTTTGTACATAACTAGTCAAGCATATGTTCAATTTTTGACCTTTAATTTTTATTGAAAACCACTTATTTCATGGATAGTCTGTGGCAGTACTTGAAAAGGTTATTTATGTTAAAACCCACTATATCTGCCTTCCCTACTATAACTTTCCCTTTAGTTTACTTTTCAACTCAAATCAACAAAAATAGCTTACTTCATTCCATAACTAGAAGTTATAGTGAGATAATTTAGAATTGTATACATCATAGTGTGCTGTAACTACTGTGGAGAGCAAAGATATTAGAAACATTTGAAAATGCAAGACAACATAATTAGGCTGTCTTTACCTACAAATCTGGAGAGAGTATTTTGAGTATCAACTCAGTCATTTTATGGTTAAATTCTGTCAAATTTGTTGTTTAAACTCAAGAGATAAGTCAGATAGATCAGTTTTTAGTCTCCTGTATTGAATTAACATGAAATGTTTCCAAATTTAGATTATGTTTTAAAATTTTTATGATACGTATGAAAAGCAGTACTGTCTTAAAAGTAAAATAGAAATAGTAAACTAAATAAAAGTACAACCAGAAAGATTAGAACATCATCCCAGAGTATGCCAGAAATCCACACACTCTGCCTGAAATTAACAATCCAAACGCATTCTCAGAGGCAAACACAGACAAGTTACTATCGAATGTTGGGCTATTGAATATTGTAGAAGTGTCACGTAGTTGTCACAGTGGTGTAGAAATATGGAAATCAGAAGTTGAGGGTCAACAAACAGTTTAATAAAAGGACATTGAGAGGTTGGTTAATGACCTGAGAAGACGTTTGCTTTGAGAAAATAAATTTTTGTTGTATGGCCAGTAGCATCTATGTAGTAGAGAAAAGTAAGTGTTCAAGATAAACATATAAAAACATATGTTAATCTTTCCCCAAGGGTATATGATCACATTTCCAATAAATGTGTATTAACCCATGACTTATGATCTATTATTAAATTTCCTGGGGGGACCTACTTCCTAAGAAGGATGAGACTTTATAGACAATAGTTTTAGGTGTTGAGTAATTTCATGGCCCACTCCCAATGAATAATTAGTTTTTCAATTAGGATTATTTTTGCATTAGTTTACTAGAATCCCCCTCTGCTTTTACATGATTATATGAGGATAAAATCACAACTACAGTACAAAAATTATTATTTTTTTCCCTGAGAACCCACCAGGGATCAGTTTATCATACAATGACTTTATAACATTATGCATTTTGATGGTCTTCTTAAAATAATTGTGACATTAACAGTATAATGAGAAATGCTAAACTTTACTGTGCTAATACTTTTTAACCTATGAAATAAATTCCAAACTGAGACTCAACATTTAATACCTCCCATTCTCTGTCTCCAAATTATGTTTCTTGGGTGGTCCTTATGCTCTATGTACACAAAGACTTAAGCTTGCCTTTCCCTGTGAATTCATTCTCAAAAATATGTCCCTGGCATTTGGTTTAGCATCACCAACCACCCACACATAGCTGGAGCTGAGGGAGTTCTTTGGATGAAAAACTTTTAGTGCAATAATGGAGAGAGATGGAGACAAACCAGGGGGAGTTGGTGAGCTACCTTTCAAAAATAATTTTAAATGTAATTTTCAGAATGAGACTTCCTTTCTTTCATCAAACAGTAGCACAACCATCTCCTAATCTCCTCTTATAGAATAACATGAACTTTTCCTCTTCCATGTGGTTCTCCTTGGTATCACCTAAAAATCCTGATAAATTTCCTTTATAACCTTATTATTCACTCATTCTATCCATTGTGTACAGAAATATGTTTGTTCTCTTTGATAATGGAAAGAGGGAGCTGAAAAGTACTGTAAGTACACTTTTACTTCTGGTTCACCATAATGACCAGGCATACATATTTACCTTTTTGCTTTTCTAAAGACTCCTTAAAAATAGTAAAAGAGATATAAAACAAGTAAAACACATCTTCACAACACTTAATAACTAGGGCAGGTTCAAAAGCATTAGTAGAGCAGAAACATTGACAAGTATCTGCAAAATAGAAAATGAGTTTGTAAGAAAACACAGCAGCCTCATTCTTGTGAAAGAAGAGATGGTAAAAAGCAGGAGAAAAGACGATGACTATAGAAAACAGGATCTGGAAAAACAATTGATGCCAAAAACCCACTTTTAGGGTAATTAATTAAAAAATACTAAATAGTATTTGCTGGTTTTATTAATAAAGCATCTAAAAGTAGTAGTTCCTCTCAGGCTAAAGGCAGAAGAACAATTTTCCAAGTCAGGCAGATGTTCTGCATAGGAAAGATGAGATGAGCCTTTAGGAACAAAAAGACTTGCAACAGCAGCCAGTAGTTTTCCCAAGGACCAAGGAGAAGGAATCTTATCAAGAACTTTCCAAAAGGGGGGAGGGTAGGTTGAGGGATGCACTATGGTGCATCTTACAAGGGTACATGTGAAATTTATCAGGTGTAGAATATAAATGTCTTAACACAATAACTAAGAAAATGCCGTGAAGACTATGTTGACCAGTTCGATGAAAACATTTCAAATTGTGTATAAAACCAGCACATTGTACTCCATGATTGCATTAATGTACAATAATGATTTAATAATAAAAAAGAAGATCGGGGGCAAACTATAGCCTTCTAATTTCAAAATTGTTCTAAGTACCAAGAAGACAAGAAAAGCTTCATCTTTCTCTACTGCATCCCTTTTAATAAATTTATTTGTTCTGTGAAGTTTGGCTTCAGTCAAGGGGCCACACTCAGGGATCTGGAAGATCACATGTGGCCTTGAGACCAGTTTCCCCACCCCTGCGTGACTGCCACATGTTCTAAGATTCCAATTTACTTACTTAATTTCTTTCTTTATTTTTTTATTAAGTCATTTGTACATAGATCTTGAATATAATTCCTCTTCTAGGTATGTATCCAAAAGATCAAAAATCATTTGGCAACAAAGATATTTGCAACAGATTGTTCATTGCAGCTCAATTCATAATTGCCAAGTCATGGAAGAAGTCCAATTTATGTGCTAAAGCTACTATATCAGCAAGCATATATCATTGTTTTAAATATCATTTGCCCTGTAAGATGCACAATACCAATGTAACAATAGAAAAATAAACCCTGATGAAAACAGTTAATATCAAGTAACAATATGATCAAATTAGATGTTTTACAAAATGTTATATTTATAAAATAAAATCACATTCCTATGGCAAAAAAAAAAAAAATATGTAGAACAAAGTGCTCTTCAAGATTAACAGAAGTTAATGTGATTGGTAGAAAAACTGAACAAAGCTAAAGGTTTAATTAGTAACCTACACACTCAAGTTAAAGAATTCTCTAAGAATATAACATTCAGGGATAGGAAAAATGATGTGGAAAATGAATGAAAAGATAAAGAGGATAGAGTCAGAAAATCCAATGTTTATTTTTTAATAGCAAGAAAAAAAAATGTAAGAAAATAACAAAGGAAAACTATTGTATCTTAAGAAAAAGAATATTTAGATCAGAACATCTATTTAGCACTAGAGACGTCCTTTTACATGTATAAACGTTATAAAGGCATTGTCATGTGATCATTAATCTCCATTTTCCCTTATTATTTAACAACATGAGTCTACTTATATTTTTCAGGGTATCCCTGTGCTATGCTAACATACTCTATCCTCTCTTAAAGTTGTGTGTAAAATCATCCTGACCAGTGAAAGTAGGACTTACAGAATGAGATATCTACAGAAAACTTTTTATAAGGATGTGTTCAGTCCCCTGCCATTTCTCCTTCTTGCCTGCACTAGAGTTGCAATGCTGGAGCTAATACTAAGTGAGATTAACCATGAAGATAAAAGTCTCATGAGAGTAAAAGCCAAACAGAAAAATTGATTAAGTCTGAATCAGTATTGGTGTCATAAATCTACTACACAAACTCTCGAACACTATTTGTAGACTTAATTATTTGTTAAAAAAAAAAATAATGTCCTTTTGGTTAAGACACTGGAGTGGCAGCTTTCCTATTGCATATTATCAAACACAGATCTTTAAGTGAAGTAACTATCTTAATGTTGAAAATATAACGGTTGAAATAAATCATTTAATACATAAGTTAATACAGAAAAATGAATGCAATTCAACAGTGAACTGAAAGGTTTACTCAATGACCTCTCTCAGAATTCATCAAGAAGTGATTAAAAAAAAAAACATAAAAGTTAAGAGGTAAGAAAGCTAAAATATATATATCAACAGTCACACACTAGCAGTTGAAAAGGGAACGATAAGGGAAGAACTATTTGAAGAAATAATGACCAAGTTTTCCTCAGACTTAAAAAAAAATGCAAAAAAAAAGTGTTACTTAAAGGGTTTGTTGAGTAGCAAAGAGGACAGAAAACACAAAATATAAATACATAGGATAATAAGATATACAAATAATGATAGATATAGACACATGATGAGTTAGATAATTGAGAAATTTAAGAACATTAAAGAGAGAATAATTTCTGAAACTCTTAAAATGTCTCAAAAGTAAGAGCATGATGCCAACAAGGAATATAGATCAGATTTTAAAAAATCAGCTTTCTTAAACCAACTCAGGATATAAAAAAAAAAGAAAAGAAAAGAAAAAACAATGAAATTATCATTGAACACTTAAAGAGAGAGAATTTTTCAGGCATATCAGTTCTCAAAATGTTTGCCACACAGGTAACTTTTTAAAAGTATTCATAGAGAAAATATCACAGCAAGAAGTGGAAGAACTGGGCAACACCTGTGGCTCAAAGGAGTAGGGTGCCAGCCTCATATACTGGAGGTGATGGGTTCAGACTCACCCCAGCCAAAAAAAAAAAAAAAAAAGTGGAAGAATTCCTTGAGGACTGGATAAGATGTATGGGAAATGAGGCTACATAACGGACTTATGAAGCAAGCTGTGATCTAAGAAATAAGAAAACAAATTACAACCAAAAGAAAGGACATAAAGCATAAACAACCATGAATAAAAAAAATCTTTTCTTTTGTAGACTAATTATTACATGAGCTATTTCAAACATTTATTTCAATTACTGATGGATCAAGGAGGAAAATATACAAAAATATTTTTCATGTTCTAATAGACATATAAAGAACACTGCACTTAACTATTAGACAGTATACACTTTTTCCAAATACACATGAAAATTTTATGCACATTTTCTACAGTTTGAGCAAACACTAAATAGAACAAACTTCAAAGAATGATAATCATACATTCCATGGCTCAGATCACAGGGCAATGAAGTTAGAAAGCCGTGGCATAAGTAACATAAAAGTGAACATTAGAAAATTTCTACATTCTAAATATATAATGACTCAGAATGAAATCAAAACACATTTTAGGAATTACACCTGAATAATGTTGAAAATATGCCATATCAATACTTGCATATTGATGCTAAAGATATGCTCACATGGAAATTTAGAAGCTGAAACTCATTCTTTAGAAGAAAAGAAAAACTGAAAATGAGCTAACTGTCCAATATAAAAGTTTTTAAAATTACTATGAATTAAACCCAAAATAAGAAGCAGAAAGAAAATAAAAATGCTATAGTAAGAAACTAATAAATTATAAACAATGAGGCAATGAAGAAGATCAAAAATATCAAAATCTGATTCTTCAGTGTTCAGCAGAATGGACAGACCACAACAACACTGATCAGGAGAAAAATAAAACTGCACATAAGTACCATGCTGTCTCTCATTTGTAAAGGATCATTTTTATAATGATGTAACAATACAGAAACCAAGGAGTGCACCAGAAATAAATGTCAGTTTTCTAAATAAAGTAATTTGTTCCTAGAGCTCTGGTCTCCCCACATCAAGAGAAGGAAAACATGACTTATTCAACATTGTTGGAAAGTAAAAGCCAAAATACTCATTATTTTCAGGTGCAATATTTTTTTTACATTAAAAGCTCAAGTAGTCCAGGCACATTGGATATAATCTCAGCACTTTGGGAGGCCATGGCAAGTAATCTCCTGAGGTCAGGAGGTCAAGACAAACCTAAGTAACATAGTGAGACCCTGTCTTTACAAAAAATATATAAAATATTTAATCAGATGTGGTGGTGCACATCTGTAGTCTCAACTACTCCGAAGGCTGGGGCAGAAGATTCCGATGACCCCAAGAGTTAGAGATTTCTTGGAGCTATAATCATATTACTGATCTCATTCCATGCACAAAACAAGACCTGAATGAGAAAGAAAGAAAGAAAGAAAGAAAGAAAGCTTAAGTGACCTAACTAAAAAATTATATTTAATATGAGTTTAACATAATAATTATTTGCAAAATAATTACCTAAATTGTGAGTTTTGTCCATATATCATAAATAACAAATTTTTAATCCTTTAAAATCTAAAAATAAATTCACAATGCTAATATATACAACTCAGCTTGCATCATACATGTAATAATCATACATAGGAACATTCATTAATGTAAAGATGATAATTATTTCTAACAGCATACATAAATTTGGTGCAATTCTAATAAGTAAAATTCAGTAAAATTAAATTCTATAAAATATAAGTAATAAGCATTTTCTTGTGTCTGGCTTTTTTCACACAGTACAATGAATATTGAGTATGATGTCTAGTCTTATATGTGTTAAAGTGTGTTTTATAAACTAGAATGTGGTCTATTTTGGTGAATATTCTATACTTGAGAAAAATATCCTATGCTACTATGGTAGCATAGTCTATAAATGTCAATCCAGCAAGAGGTATGTTAATTGTTTTTATCTTTTCAAAGAACCAATTTTTTGTTTAACTCCAGATGAATAAAATGGCCCTGGCCTAGATGTGGTCATTGTTGCTTACTCAGAAGACATATGTGTAAAAGTGTTGACACACTGCTATTTTTCCAGAAGATCTGATGTGACCCTCAGTCACTCAGGTATTATCTTCTGCATCTATGTTTCCACTGAACCACTAGAGTAGGATGCATGATGGTCAACTCTACCTTGTTGGATAATGTTGCTGATATTATTGGTACATATCCCAGCTTAGCTGGTATCTTTTCTATCTTTAAGACATGTTGCTTAGTGTTTTCTACAGGAAATTTCTTCCAAAATTTCCTATTGGTAATTGTCTAAAGATTATGAATCAGTCATTCTTTTAAAAAGGTAGTTTGATCAAATTAGTATCTGAATAGAAATTGACTCAGGAAGAAAGTGTATCTTTTTATCAGACCTAGTTTCAGAAGTCACACAGAATTGCCTCTGCCATGCTGTATTTATTGACCAGGGTAGTCACAGTGACCATCCAGGTCCAGAGAAAGAGAATACAGAATCTACTTATTGGTGTAGAAGTGATAGAGGTACAAAATAAAAACCGTATGTTTGGTGGGAGATAATTTATGCCACATTTGGAAAACTCAATCTGAGCAGGCTATCTCTGGCCACAAAATTTCACAATTTTTCTAAGCCTAAAGTGCACTTAAGTCCTCGCTTCTTAGAAGTCCAGTGTTTTAGCACTGAAATCATATTCAGCTGTGAAAGAAGTTCTGTAGGTGAGGATCGTCAAATGCAGCACACTGAGTAATAAGCCTCCCAAGTGAAAAACCTGTGAACTAAAGTGACACCTCCTCCACCCAGCATCTAGCACAGCGTTGTGGAGGAAGGTGGGATAAGTGCTACAGCCAGGTCTAATCAAAAAGAAGGAAACCCGAGGCATACAGAAGCCACTATTCCATAGCAATAGATATGTTTAGTTTATGCTCCCAATTCATACATCATTAGTTGTTTACCTGCCTGGAAATCATGCACAAGGGCCTGGAGTCTCTCTGCTGGGCTTTTGGTTATGCTTTTTGAGTCTTTGTTTCTTCTCCACAAAGGCAACTCAATTCCTAGCTAAGTAATTGACCTGTTTTCTGTCTCACAAGTTTGGGCATCCAAAGACATGTTTTTCTTTTGTATTTTCTCTATTCCTTTTGGTCTTTGATGATACAAGCCTGTTAGAAACTTTCTGAGCCTTCTATAAATCAATCTATAATCTAGTCCTTTAAATAAAACCAGTATCTACAAATCACTTAAATATAAGACCATCTGTATCACAGACTCCCAGCAAACTTCTTGGAATGCAATTTCTTCAAAATTCTTTAAGGCCTTATTGTCAAAGAACTTAAAATGAGAAGAGTATTTATTAAGTGAATGCTTGGATGAGTAAATGAATACATTTATCAAATTTGTACATTAAGAAATTGGAGTCAAGGAACTTAGAAAATAATAGAGAATATCTTTTTCTAGGACTAAACATGGGCTGTCAGCTAGAACTTAAGGAAACATTGGATTATGAAATTTATAGTAAAAAAATATTTACCTCATTTTCCTAAAAATCTTGTTAACTTGAGATTCTTGGAAGATGGCCGACTGGTAGCAACCCTGGTCAGAGACTCCTGAGCAAATGAAGAAAAACTGTTTGGAATCAGAATCTATGAAGCCAAAGACAGGGAGCTGAGCCCAGAAAGAAGTTCGGCAAGTTGTAAATCCAAGGAAGAGCATTTAAGAATACAAAATACAGGTACAAAGCGGGCCGCAGAACTGCCTGCTACAGCCGCATGCTTCCCACGGGCTGCGGGTGGCCAGAGGAGTCCCCTGCTCCGGATAGTCATGGAACTACTTGCTAGAGTCTTCTGCACCCCAGCAGGTGGCAGTGGAGGAGTGCCCCACTCTGGGAGGGCCCAGAACTGCTTGCTAGAGCTGTGCACCCCACAGGCAGCAGAGGAGATCCCTGCTCCAGGGCTCTGGGCAGGGCCAGAACTGTTTGCTAGAGCCACATGTCTCCTGCGGGCAGCGAGAGGTCACAGAGGAGTCCCCTGCTCCAGGCAGGCACAGAACTACTTGCTAGAGCCTTGCATAACCTGCGGGTGGCGGCAGAGGATTTTCCTAATCTGGGAGTGCCCAGAACTGCTTGCTAGAGCTGTGTACCCCACGGGAGGCAGAGGAGATCCCAGCTGCAGGGCTCTTGGCAGGCTTAGAACTACTTGCTAGAGCCTCACAACTCCTGCAGGTGGCGGGTGGTCACAGAGGAGTCCCCTGCTCCTGGAAGGCACAGAACTACTTGCTAGAGCCTTACACACCCCGCGGTTGGTGGCAGAGGATTCCCCAACTCTGGGCGGGCCCAGAACTGCTTGCTAGAGCCATGCAACCCATGGGCAGCAGAGGAAATCCCAGCTCCAGGGCTCTGGGCAGGCCTAGAACTGCTTGCTAGAGCCACACTCCTCCTACAGGTGGCAGGTGGTCACAGAGGAGTCCCCTGCCTCGGGCAGGCACAAAACTCTTTGCTAGAGCCATGGGCACCCCACGGGCTGTGGCAGTGGAGTCCCCCACTTGGGGCGGGCTCAGAACTGCTTGCTAGAGTCACACACCTCACAGGCAGCAGAGGAGATCCTCACCCCAGGCTCCTGGTCTGGGCAGGCCCAGAACTGCTTGCTAGTGCCACAGGTGTCCTGCGGGCAGTGACAGAGGAGTCCTCTGTTCCAGGCAGACCCAAAACAGCTTGCTACAGATACGCACACCCCATGGGGGCCAGTGGAGGAGTTTCCCCCTCTAGCGACCTGTGCTAGGTAGGCCCAGAACTGCTTGCTAGAGTCATGTGTGCCCTGAAGGTGACAGTGGAGGAGTCTACCGCTCTGGGCGGGCTCAGAATTGTTTGCTAGAGTCATGTGCATCCCATGGGTGGAGGTGGAGGAGTTCCCAC
This sequence comes from Otolemur garnettii, assembly GCF_000181295.1. Lineage (NCBI taxonomy): Eukaryota > Metazoa > Chordata > Mammalia > Primates > Galagidae > Otolemur > Otolemur garnettii. The sequence continues at coordinate 7,433,407 of NW_003852475.1, read as the reverse complement.
TTTGGGCTCCCAGGATGAGTGGGCACAGATCAGCTTGCTAGTGCCGCACACATCCAACGGGTGATGGTGAAGGAGTCCTCTGCTCCCCCCCTTGAGTTACTCTGGCAGGGCTGAACTAGGACTGATCTGGTTGTTCCCATGCCCTGCACTAATGATGCCATTCCCCCACCCCCTGGCGGCTCCAGGGGGCTGAACTAGGACTGATGTAGCCGCTACAGTTTCCCTGTTCCACCAGTTGACCCTCCAGGGCCAAACTAGGACTGATCTGGCTGCTGCCAGTCTCCTGCCCCCCCGGTCACCCCGGCAGGCCGAACAAGGTCTAATCCAGCTACACACACTTCCGTGTGGCTGCTGCCATTCCACTGCACCCCAGTTGCCGCAGCACCCGAGAACTAGGAGAAGACAACAGACACACTCTGTCTGTCTCTCTGGGCAACCAGAAGAAGCCATCAACTGAACGGTTCTGATAAAGCCTCCAAACAAGGTAAACTCAGCATGGGGCAAAATCAATGAAAAAACTCTGGCAACATGAATAACCAGAGTAGATCAACTCCCCCAAGGAAAAATGGAGTAGATGCAATTGAAGACACCATCCATAAATAGATGGCTGAGATATCAGAAATCGAGTTCAGAATATTGACAGGAAATAAGATTAACAGACTGGAAGAAAGGAAGGAATTAGAAGTTCAAGAAATTATTCAAAAGATTTCTCAAGAAATTTTTCAAAAGATATCTCAAGAAATTATTCAAAAGATGTCTCAAGAATTCAATGATTTCAAAACTAAAATGATCAAAGATTCTAAAACACTGAGACAAGAGGTTGCAGCCCTCAAGGATCTGAAAGAAACGGTAGAATCCCTCCATAACAGAGTGGAACAGGCAGAAGAAAAGATCTCTGATTTTGAAGACAAAGCTTTTGAATAAGCCCAGGAGAGCAAAGATCAAAAGAAATGGAGAGCAAAAACGGATCTCACTCTCAGAGAGCTCTTGGATAATTCAAAGAAAACTAATATTCACCTTGTAGGAATCCCTGATGGTGATGAAGTTGCTTCACAAAACACACAGGCTCTTCTTCAAGAAATTATGAAAGAGAAATTTCCAGACATACCAAGAGATTCTGAAATTCAGATAGCAGATAGTTTCAGAACCCCAGTATGACTCAACCCAAATAAGACATCCCCCAGACACATCATAATTAACTTCATGAAAGTTAAGATGAAAGAGAAAATTCTGAAAGCAGTCAGACATAAGAAAACTACAAGGGGAAGAGTATTAGGATGACTGCAGATCTCTCAGCTGAAACCTTTCAGGCTAGAAGAGGATGGTCATCAACTTTTAATCTCCTAAAACAAAATAACTTTTAACCCAGGAGCCTGTATCCACCTAAACTGAGTTTCATTTATGATGGAGAAATT
>NW_003852475.1:7430832-7431920 GCF_000181295.1 Otolemur garnettii | reverse complement strand
CAGTGCAATCCTCCACCACAAAAGTAAACCCACTCAGAAACTTTTGATAAAATTCCAACTTCCACAATGGCAAAAGGATTAAAAATGTCTACTGGACTTTTGAGCCCAAAATTTTACCAGGCTTATTAATAATTCAATCAATGTGAATGGCTTAAATTGTCCTCTAAAGAGACATAGATTAGCCAATTGGATACAGAAACTCAGACCAGACATCTGTTATATACAAGAATCTCACCTTACCTTAAAAGACAAATATAGAATCAGGGTTAAGGGATGGTCATCTATATTCCAGGGTAATGGAAAGCAGAAAAAAGCAGGTGTTGGTATTTTATTCTCAGATACAATAGGTTTTAAGCCAATAAAAGTAACCAAAGATAAAGATGGCCACTTTATATTTGTTAATGGCAATACTCAATATGACATCTCAATTATCAATATCACTTCAATTTATAAAAGAGATTCTAACTGGCATGAGAAATTTGATCTCTCCCAGCTCCATCATAGTAAGAGATTTCAACACTCCTTTGGCAGTGTTGGACAGATCCTCCAAAAAGAAGCTTAGCAAAGAAATTTTGATTTAAATTTAACTCTTCAACTTTTGGACCTAACAGACATCTACAGAACTTTTCATCCTGACAAAACTGAATACACATTTTTCTCATCAGTCCATGGAACATACTCCAAAATTGATCATATCTTAGGTCATAAGTCTAACCTCAATAAATTTAAAAGAATAGAAGTTATTTCATTTATCTTCTCAGACCATCATAGAATAAAAGTGAAACTCAGTAACAACAGTAATTTGCAGTCTCATACAAAAACATGGAAGCTAAATAATCTTATGTTGAATGATAGATGGGTCAAAGATGAGATCAAGGAGGAAATTACAAAATTTTTAGAACATAATGATAATGAAGATACGAGTTATCAGAACCTCTGGGTTACCACAAAGGCAATTCTAAGAGGGAAATTTATAGCATTACAAGCCTTCCTGAAGAGAACAGAAAGAAAGGAAGTTAACAATTTAATGAGACATCTTAAGCAACTGGAAAAGGAAGAACATTCCAATCCCAAACCCAGCAGAAGAA
>NW_003852475.1:7416963-7428049 GCF_000181295.1 Otolemur garnettii | reverse complement strand
GCTATAACCTAATAACAGCCTAAGAATATGGGGAGGGGGGAAGGGGGAGGAAATGGGTGGAGCGAGGGGAATTGGAGGCATCACTTCTGTGGTTTATCTTACAAGTGAGTCTTTCTAAGAGTAGAACGTTTTAACACAACTAAGAAAATGACATGAAGGCTATGTTAACCAATTTGATGGAAGTATTTTGGATTGTGTGTGAAAACACGACACTGTACCCCAGAAGTGCATTAATGTACATAGTTACCATTCAATTAAAAAAAAAAATCAAAGAATCACCAACCCACCTATACCTTGTAAGCCAATACCCCCCAGACTGACTTTTTCTAGCCAAACCAATGTTGCCTACTCACACACTGATTCAGGGTCTTCTGTGTAATTGTTTTCTTCATGAATGTATATAACCAAACTGTAACCTGGCCACCATGAATACATTTACTCAAGAGCTCTTGAGGCCATGTGCTCCAGGCTGGTCACACATCTTCAGTTCACAATAAATCTCTTTAAATTATTAAAAAAAAAAAAAATCTTGTTAACTTCTACACTTGTATGACTAAAAAAATCAGGCAGCCTCTTTAAAAAATATTCCAACTACTTCATATCTACAGCTAAGTCTAATTCTATAAAGAGTAACACAAGCTAATAAAAGGTAATCTCAATGTGATTAAGGGGCATTTCCTGGGAACTTTGTTATGACTAATCAGCATGTCAAACTAAGAACTGAACAAGATCTTGGGTTTTGTTTTTTCCCCCACCCTCCATTATTTTTATCTTCTGTGAAAAGTTATGTGCAAACTTATGCATTAGTCAGCTCCAGCTGTCATAACAAAATGCCACAGGCTAGGTGGCTTAAAAAACAGAAAATTATTTCTCACAGTTTTGGAGGATCAGAAGTCCAAGATCAAGATCCTGGCAAGGGAAGTTTCATGCTGAGGTCTCTTCTTTTGTCTTGTAGGCATTTACTTTGTGCTTACAGGACATCTGTCTTCATACAGGAAATGAGAGAGAACAGCTATATGTTTTTTCTCCTTGTAAGTGCACTAACTCCATCAAGAGGGTCCCACCCTCTGGACCTCATCTAACTCTAATTACCTCTTTTTTTTTTTTTTTTTGAGTTATAAACATTTTATTTTGCTTTTATTTTTTCTTTTCGAAATACAAAATGTGCACATTGAGTTTACACAAACACGTGATGGCAGTAACTCTAATTACCTCTTAATGGCTCCTCTCCAAATACTATCACATTAGCAGTTAGTGTTTTCATATATAAGTTTGAAAGAAATTTTGCAAGAGAAATTCCATTAGATATTAAGACACAGGGATCATTATCTTTGGCTGAATGCTCTGCCTTTTAGATGCACTAGGGTGGGAGGTCCCATTTTCCGGATACTCTGGGGCAGCAATCTCACACCCATGCCTCTACAGATGTAGGTCTCACTCCTAATGCTCTAGGCAACCCTATAGCCAAGTCTCCACAGAATAGCCTGGCTCCCTAGGTTTTGGTCATTGCTATCTGGTCTATTAAAACTAAGGTCACATCCTCACCCTTTGAAACCAAGAAGGCTGTTCTAATGACCTCTGAATCACTTTTGGGATCATTTTCCCCCTTTTCTAAAGAATAATGTTCATTTACAGTCAAATTTTGTCTGGTCAAGTAGGACCTAAAAAGTGTGATAGCCATACATCATTTCATTTCATTTTTTCCAAAGCCTATGACTTGTTTCAAAATCACTAAGAGTGTTTGTTAAAAAAAAAAAAAAAAAAAGTACATATATGCCAATTGAAGACCCATAGGATTAGAATAGATGAGAATATGTCGTGATTTCGGGAATGAGCATTCTTACCTAATTACCCAGGTGGTTCTTTCTTACATTAAATTGTGAGAATTATACTTAGAAATAAATTCAACTAAATGATTTTAGAAGATTATAACATTTTAAAATGCATTTTAAAATTGTCTTGCTTTTTAAAATTCCATATGAACAAAAGATATTTTCACTGCTAATGGCAGCATCTTTATGATGTCTCATTTCCCTTTGGTTCTTGATAATCTCTTTTTATCTCATTTTGTGTTATTGATGACTATAAAGGAGATTCCTTTCACACTTTAAAAAATACATAGTCGATATTTACTGGGACTATGCTAGACACAGGTTTATTTTTTCCATAGTGAGAATTTCTCAGAAATAAATCTGATAATAGTTATCATGACTCACATTTGGGTGGGATCCAAAGCTGGCTAAGGTTGTGTCTAAACACTACCTTGAGACACAATTTTCTTTGAATTTATATAAAACCTTGTATTTTAGGAGTGTTTTGATAAATTATGTCCCTTCATTTGCCAAAAGCAGTCATCTGAAGAAGCAATGTCCCAGGTGTTAAAAGGCCTATATTTTGAAACAAATCTTCACTATAACACTCTCTTAGTCCTGCAAATTACCAGCACTAGAACCATAACTTAATGCTAATGCTAGTTATTGTCAAGTCACACAGGTGAAAATAATAATATGCTTCTAAAAATTATTTCATATATGGAGATTACAATACAATCTTAATGTCCATCACTGAAGACAAACATGTTATTAACTTGACATTTTTGCCAAAGTCTTACTTTGGGCTTCACTGGCAGTACTAGGTAGCCAATCTCCACTCTCTCCTCACAATCACAGGCATTCTCTATGCCTCACTGGATTCCATTAAAATTGACATTAATCAAAACATAAAATTTAAGACTATGCAAAAAAAGATTAGCCTCCATAAAACATATTCTGAATAAAAACAAATATCCACTATCCATTTTGCCAAAGGAATGCACTCTCTAAATCTTAGAAGAGAAAAATTAAGTACCTCTCAGTATTTAGGACACACTTAATTACAAAACAAAGCATGTGTATGTTCATACATTGTTCATGAGAGATAAACCACCAGATTTGGCTAGAGTCAAGTTCTTATTTCTAAACGTCATTCTTTCCAAAATAATTAACATCCTTTGTTTAGATAAAAGAAGCAAGTGCGACAGAACTATGAGGAAATAATAGACTTTATGAGTTGCTTATTTCAAAATTTTCTAGATATTTTCCCTTAATTTCTGATTCCATGAAATTTATTAAAATACCTAAGTATTTATTAGTATGATTATAACTTGATGTCCTTTAATTTGTTGAGTCTCTGAAAATTAGATGAAAGAATACTATTTCTCTGTTTACATTTTGTTTTTCATACAAAACTATGCTTACATTTTAATATATGAACTATTTTCCATAAATGCGCACATTTTTCCCCAAACACAATTATGTTATACAGGCAAATAAGGAAACTTCAGAAAGTAGAAAATAATACGAAGAAAACCATGACTATTTGAGCATATGGGTAAAAATTATATTACATTTGTTTTATTATAATGTATCTAGCAGACCAAAAAAACCAAATGGGAGAAAAAAGTTATATGGTAATATTCTTTACATCCATGCTCTCTGTTAATCATCATTCTTTTATCAGCATCATTTAATTATGTAAGGCATGCTATTTGCTATTTAAAATGCATTATTTACTTTAGAAATGTATATATACGGCTCTTCTTTATTAATTTCATTTTAGACATTAATTAGTTTTCACAAATTATATTTTCTCTAAGATAACCACTTAAACATTTTTATATTAAAATTTTTTAAAATACCTTTTTTAAATTAAAACTTTAAATCCAGATTTTTACCTCTACTAAAATAGAATAGATACTATTAAGTTACTGACCTAGTATCTTTCCCATCTTCTTCTTCTTAACCTACTTAAATTCATAGAGCCACCATCTTCCATGAAGACATATTCATCAGGGGAAATAAATCCCATCTCTGGGACTTTATAATCTCTAAGCCAATTGTTATAATTCTAATCAGCTTGCTAGTGGTTGGTTTAGAAATGAACAGGTGATCTAATGCCAGGTAGCAAGGTATTCTGGCCAGCCTTCTGTGTAGTATCTAGGGAAGTGATATAGAAATGGCCTCTTTTTCAGAACATTGGTGCTGTTTCTAACAAGCAAGAAATCTGGAATTGTTATAGCAACTTATACGTAAGTCTTACAATACAGTCATACCATGAAGTAAGGGACATCAATGAGAATCAGAAACGCCCTCTACACCTCCACACTTTCGGTTTATGACAGTACAAATCAGTGATTTTTTAACTGGCACACTCGGTGTGCCGTGAGAGGATCCTATTAGATGTGCTGCTAAATGTTTAAAGATCATTAATTAAATTATTTTCAAAAGAAGTTCCAAGAATAGTAAATATATTCTTTTTTTTTACTCTTTATATATTTTTTAAGCAACATAATTTAATTGTGCTATGGAAGTTTAAGTACAAGTTCAAGTGCACTGTGATATTAGAAAGGTTGAAAACACTGGTATAAATCATGTTTCTTTGTGACTTAAACCAAATATGATAGCTGAATCATCAACCTTCCATAAAAGCAATCAGATGATATTTGTGCAATATTTAAATTCATACAGATGAAATTTCATCATTTCTTCATTCAGATGAGATCAGGAATTTCACCAAAAACAAATTCTCTCTTGCCTAATTCTTATCTAAATACTGCAGGTCACAATCATTCTGTTTCTCACCAAAATAGAGAGTGTAAAATTGTATTAGAGGTAATGTTGTTTGACTTTCACCGCATGTTAATTGGACAGCAAGCAAACAGAAACAGAAACTCAGGTGGTTATTGAGTTTTTAAATTTATGCATGATAAAATATACTGGGTTTTAAATACAAAAGAAATGTCCAGTTCCCTGGGGAAAAAGCACTCCTAGGCAGATTCCTTTTGGTAATGCTTACAGCTTATTGCTGCATAGAATACCTTACTAGACTTGCAATGCTGTAAATTTTGGTAATTTTTTAGAAATTTTTTGGAAATACTGATACCTTGGAGTATATAAAAGTACCTTGAAAATCATTGTTTTTCACTAGTAATCTTATAATCAAGAAATTTTGGCTCCACAGACTGCTGATGTTAGATGTTTCAACGTGAATGAAGTCAAATAAGGATATTTGCTAAAATAATGTAAAATAATAGAAAGACAAAATTAATAGTGGATAAGCTTAAGCTCTTCTAACAATCTTGACACAGAAGAAATATATTTGCATCGTTTCCATGTCTCCCTTCTCTTCTGCTCTACTCTGCCATGTTTAGTACGTAATGTAACCTTCACCTTTTAAATACTGATTTCAAAACCATCCTTGTACTCACAAGTAGCATGAAATAATATACTACTTTATAAAAAAAAGAAGAAGAAATCAATAAGAGGAGAGCAAAACAACAAAGAGACCCATCAACAGAACAAGAGTCTTTTGAAGAATTGTTGAAAGATATAACCCATAGAGAAACAAACATTTCAGAAAACCGTGATTTAAATGCCTAGAAGTCTTCTGTAGAAATAGGAGAGACTTCCAATCTCAGAGTATATAAAATGGAGCCAAAAAGAAGACAGAGTCACTGAATTATCTACCATGATGATTAATTTAAGAACAATACTTGAAACAACTAGACCAGGTGGCACTTATCCCTTTCAGTGCTAGCAGCAGGCTGCAGCAGCCATTGTAATTAGGCTAGACAGGGATGGTGAGAATGAATAGGCATCTTTATTCTTGCAGTAACTACTGATCATAGGAAGATGGTAAGTCCTCTCACACACTTCCATGGGCTGCCACTAAAAACTGGCAAAAAGACATTACTGAAAATATTGTGGTTAGGTCTACTAGGACCAGGAAAATCAAATTAGGTAGAGGAACACGTAATTCTGCAGCCATCACCAGAAAGTAAACGAATCAAGCTTCACAAAGAACATCTTTAACACAGAGAAAAAAAAATAAATATTTTGGTGAAATATCAAACCATGAAGGATAAAAAGAAAGCCTAAAATATTTTCAGGGAATGAATAAGGAAAATTAGATTAGTGTCAAACCTTTCAATTATCAACCCTAGATACTAGAATACAATAGAATAATTCCTTCATAATGCAAGCCAGCAAACTGATTTTATTGCAGGAATCCTATACCCAAGTTAACATGCACTAGGAGAGAAAAGTAACACTTTAGAATAAGTAAGGACTTAGGAAGTTTAATACCCTGGATGAAGAAATTCTTTAATATTATTCACAAACATTTACATTTTGGATGTGAGATAGATAAAAGCCTGGAATACAAGAAGTATTAGTTAAAGAAATGAGTCCCCAAATAATTAATGATGAATTCTAGAATAAAATAGTCACTAGAAAATGAAATTTTGCGTGACCCAAATAAGTAGCATAAGAAATAGAATGGAAAGAAACATAAATGTATACAAAAATTTACCATATCCATTGTCTTTATTGAAGCCTTGTATAAATATACCCCATGGAGCTTCATGAGTTCTTTCAATTATTTGACCCTACAGATTCAGAGAATATGGCTACACACTTTTAACTATAGATCAAATAGATGACTTTCTTATAAAGTAAAACTTATGAAAATCACCTAAAAAATAAGAAAAGAGTATAAATAAATCCAATATACCCAAAGGTAAATGAAGATATGCATTAAAAATCCATTCCTAGAATAGGCATCAGACTGAATCCATTTCATTAATGACACATACTAAGCATAATTCTTTGTTATATAAACTGTTTCAAATAATAAGGAGTAAAATAATGGAAAGCATTTCACCACAATCTCTAAATCTTGTTTTATCATGATTCCTAAAGTAGTAAATAGCACAAAGAATTACACAAGTTACTCTTAGTTCTAAATACAAGTAGAGATATTAAAATATTAGAAATCATGACTAATGAAAAGAATTTTAAGATGAGTTTAATACTCAAAAAAAAGTGTCAAATGGAGAATGATGAGGTTTGTAAATTTGAGAAGGAGAGTTGTATATTTCATGAAAGATTGCAGTCTGCAGGCTGGCCATCCTGCAGGCTGGGAGGCAAAGGTTGAGAACAAGTACTTTGTGGGAGGGATAGCTGACCAAGTTGGCTAAGCACACATAGTCAGCATGTAATATGAGAGGGGGAGATGCAGGCATGCATGGAAAACAAACATACATGTTGCACATATCCCATATTCACTTTGGGGTAGAGACTTAGCAGTTAAATGTATTATAATTGGGCCCTACATATCAAAAGATGAAAAAGATCCAGAAGGTACTAATAAACAGCCTCTGTAGACTGCCCAGAACCACTCCATAGTTGGGCGTCTCGTTATCAAGAAGTAATGCTCATTACTTGTTGTGTTGAAACTGCAAAATGGAGGGAAGCTTCAGGTATATTGGGTGAAATAAGTAAGGCAGGGTGCATTTCAAAAGGGCAGGCTCTTTCAGTCTTTAGGAAAGAAAGACTCATACAAGTTAGCAAAGTTGAAAATAAAATTTTAATTATATAAAAAAGGAGGAAAATTTAAAGATATTTAAATATTTAACATTATACATTTCTGTATTATTAATATGTAATTTTTGAAATTAAAATTTAATCATGTATCACTCAAAGTAAAATAAAATACATATTTTTAAATTAGAAGATATGCTTTATGTGTACTAATTCTGACTTTCTAAAGCTTGGGGAAATCTAACTTACTAACCTCTTTGGACATGGTAAAAAAAATAAAAGTAATGAGATTTTTGTGAGAGCATACAATATGTGAATAACAATTAGCCAACTGCTGGACACATTGTACACAGTCATTAAATGGTGGCAGTATATTATTTATCACTCTTGTAACCTCCAGTGTAACCCAGTGTCATATGATGACCTTTTTTATCCAACTTTCGCCAAAGCGGAACTCTATCCAGGACTGCCAAAACCAGATATGTTATCACTTTAACATATCCCCTGTGCAGTAGAAGTATTTATTAACAAGTTTGTTTTTTAAGAAGAAGGGTAAAAAATACTTAGTTATTTACCCCAACATATCTCAAGGAGATAAAAGTCTAAATATAAATATTCAAATAGCAAAAATAGACAAAAATGTAGGCAATATTAATATAAACTACAGATATATAAAGATTTATTTATACTTAACCCAAATTAAATAAACAATAAGAAAAACATTTAATGGATTTGGTTTACAAAACTAGAAACCTATTTGTATCAACTATAAACAAAACTTACAAAATGATTAGGCCTAAAAATGTTTCAACAAAGATGTCAAACACAGATTGAATGCACTAATTTTTAAAAATTTCTCTGTGCATCTAGTACAAAACATAAAGAACCCTATTAAGGTACTTAAACAAAAGACAGATTCACTTCCCATAAAAATTCAGTATGATACTTAGTTTTTCAAAGTATTATTAAAGACTTATTATTATTAAAATAAATTTATTTACTATATTTTCCTACCTACCTTTAATTCTAAGCTGCCACGAAACTATCTCCATCAAATGGCCTGACATCATCCTCAAGCTGAGAACTTTATACACCTTTCCTATGGGACCAGAAAGCAGTTTAGTCACCCTACCTACCCAGGGCTAAACTGACATATTACCATGCATCTCAGGGAAGCAGAGCAGTAGCTGAGCTGAGACACCCAACCCATAGACTAAGCACCTTTAGTTCCTTACTTCTCTGGAACTAAACTAGTCCCCTAGAGTCTGAGCTGCTGAGAGACAGAGTAGAGTCATCACTATGCTGCCCCCATCCATCAGGGCCCAGCAACAGGTGTGCTTAGCTAATCCTGGGTACTTACTACCATTTCACCTGGCTCCACACAGTCTGAGATACTACTGAGCCCAACAGCTTCAGGGTACAGAGTCATCTACGCAGAGTCTCATGCCCTCAGACCTGAATTGCAACTGAGCCCTATTGACTCAGTTTTCCCAATTAAATCCAAATTTTCTCTCCAGCCCAAAATTTTCAAAGCACTCCTTCTTCTTTGGTGTTGGGGACCAGCACTGTGGCCTGAACCTAGGGGTAGAATTGCAGCTACCACTAGGCCCCAGCTGTTAGAGAGTGCTCCAGGGTCACAGATCCTGCCTCTGTAGGCAACATACATCCAACCTAGCCACAGAAATCAAACCTCAACACTAAAGTTCAGATACCAAATAGATTTGCAAGACCCTGGGCCTACAACCCTGGCCCAGAGCCTCTCTGAGCACCTACACCTGAAACCTAACACTGCTGTAGTGGCTTATAGGCCATATCAGACCTGGCCACAAGAAGAATCTCCTTGGCCCTTGGCTAAGTCTCCCCACTGTGCAGAAAATTATAACAGGACCACAAATTCCCTTTCCAATAAAGAAATCAATAATCTATGCCACTTCCATTGCTGTCACAAACTCTCACAACTTGGGTCACTAAGGTGCCCACAGTTATTGCTAACATCAAATGCAGCTGCACAACTGCACAGATAACGCTACCAATGCACATGCGCAAAAACAAATTCATCATACCTTTTCCAAATGGCATACAAAGACTCAACTGCAGGTGAAAATTTCTTCAAAACCCACTCCAGAAAGTTTGGAAGGTGTGATTATTCCACTAAATGCACATACATTAAGGCAGGAGCAAAAGAAACGTGAAAACCCAAGAAAATACAGTAAGACCAAAAGAAGATGTGGTGGGCACCTGTTCTCAGCTACCTGGGGAGGCTGAGGCAAGAGTTTAATATTGCTGTGAGCTATGATGCCATGACACTCTACTGAGGCCCACGAAGTGAAGCTCTATCTCAAAAAATAAATAAATAAATACAAACAGGCAATTCAACAGAATCAAGAAACTGTTTATGATATGAATGAGAATTTCAACAAAAAGATAAATATCATGAAAAAGAATCAAACATAAATCCCAAAACTGAAGAAATTAATAAATGAAATTAAAATATACAATAGAGGAGCAAAAGACATGAATGGAAGTTTTTCAAAAGAATCTAGACAAATGGCCAAGAAACAAATGAAACTACTCAGTATCACTCATCATTGGGAAAATGCAAATTAAAACTGCAATGAGATATAACTTTACTTTTGTCAAATTGGCCACTTAGTGAGAAGTCAAAAGACAATAGCTGTTGATGTGGATGCAATGAAAGGGATGCTTATACATTCTTGGTGGGACTGTAAATTAGCATAGCTTCTATAGAAAACAGTATAGAGCTAAGTCAAAGAAATAAATATAGAGTTACCATTTGATCCACTGTTGACTATGCCATTTGTTGGGTGGTACTTTCTTGTGGGGAGAGAAGGATGGCTTGGCTGCGGGTGCAAGCTCACTCCTGGAATTGTATGAAAGCAAGAAACAACTACTGCTCTTTGGTGGCAAATAGCAAATTACCTTTATTCTCGACTCCCTTTTATTGGTAGCTAGTCACGTATATCACATTAATCAATAATTTTAACATTCTCTATTCTTATCTTAAACTATAGAAAAGACAGAAAGTCCGGGAAAGTAAGATAACCATCTTAAGACTAGCCTCAGGCTATTCCTCTCTAAAGATCTAAAACAACCCTGACTTCCATTGTCAAAGTTAAAGGTCAAGACAAACAAGGGAGTAAAACTTTTTTTCTTACATGTACTCAATTAAGTTTCCGAGAAACAGGCTCAATGACTCTGTTTTCTTGTGGTTTGGAACCTCCCCGCCTCCTGCTTTTACAATGGAGTTTTTCACTCACATCAACCTTTGAGCCATGTCTCCTGCACAGATGGGATATGGCAGGCTGACTGATTATATAGTCAGGGTTGCATGCAGGAGGTTGTTGCCTTGCCTACAAGCCCCATCATGCTTTCCCAGGTTGCTAGGCTTTAACAAAAACACACAATACTTACAAGTCTTTTCACTCAGTTTCTGGAATTAAAAGAGCATATTTCATTTAGCTAATTTTATGTGGGAATTCACCCAACAATCCACTAACACCAATGAAAAGAAGTCATTATATCAAAAAGATGCTTCTTCTTGAATGTTTATTATAACACAATTCACAATTAGAAAAATTTCAAAGCAACCACTCCGTGGATAAAGAAAAGGTGTTGGCTCGGCGCCTATAGCTCAACCGGCTAAGGCGCCAGCCGCGTACACCTAAGGTGGCGGGTTCGAATCCCCAGCCCGGACCCGCCAAACAACA
>NW_003852475.1:7414424-7416801 GCF_000181295.1 Otolemur garnettii | reverse complement strand
AAAAAAAAAAAAAAAGAAAAGGTGTTTATATATACATATATACCTTGAAGTACAACTCAGCCATAAAAAGGAATAAATTAATGTCATTTATAGCAACTTAGATGGAACTGGAGAACATTATCTTAAGAAAAAGAACTCAGGAATGGAAAAACAAACATCACATGTTCTTGCTGATAAGTGAGAGCTAAATAATGGGTATATATGATTATAAAGTGGTTTCAAGGACATTGGAAACTAAGAATAAGAGAACATGGGAGGAGGGTAAGTGGTTAAAAACTTATCTACAGGGTACAGTGTATATAATTCTGGTTACAGGTTCCCTAAAAGCCCCAATTTTGGTATTAAAAAATTCATCTATGTAACAAGAATACTTGTATCCCCTAATATTATAAAATGAAAATTATAAAATAAAATATGCTGAAAACATGTCAAGTCTTGGGTGAGACAAAGAACTCTAAAAACAGGAAGAATTTATAAGAGAATCCCTGTGAGACTAACAACAGATTTCTCAGCAGAAACCTTAGAGTCCAGGAGAAAATAGGATGATATTTCACAATGTAGAAAGAAAAAATATTGTCAGTTAAGAATATCATACCCAGGAAATCCATCTTTCAGAAACAAGGAAGAAAATTAAGAGGACAATTTAGAAATTTCTTGAAATAAATAAAAATAGAAACAAGATATACCAAACCATATGGGATATAGAAAAAGCAGTATGAAGAGGGGAGGTTATAATAATAAAAACCTGCACCAAAAAAGTGGAAAGATTTCAAATAAACATCCTGACAATGTACCTCAAGAAAGTAGAAAAAAAAAATCTAAATTTGTGGAAATAAAAAGTAATAAAGATTAGAGAAAAAGATGAATTTAAGACTAAAATATAAAAATTCACAAAACTAAAAATTGGTTTTTTGAAAAGATAAACAAAATTGACAAGCTGTTAGTTAGACCAAGGAAAGAGATAGAGAATGGGGGAGAATAATATAAATAAATAAAATGAGAAATGGAAATGATGACATTACAGTTAATACCACAGAAATACAAAGAAACATTAGAGACTGCTATGAACAACCACAGTTGACCTTTAAAAATGGAAGAGTCAGGAGCTCTAACAACCTCCATAGCTGAAAAAATTTATGTTTAAATTTTCACTCACCTGAAACTGCACTACAAATAGCCTACTGTTGACTGGAAGCCTATTAATAATATAAAGAGTGTATTAACACATGCAATATATTTTGTATATTATATGTATCATAAATTCATTACTTACAATAAGGAGGCTAGAGAAAAGAAAGTATTATTAAGAAAATCCTAAAGAAGAGAAAATATATATTTACATAACTAAACAGAGGTAGATCATCATAAAGGTCTTTATTTTTGTCATCTTCTTATCAAATAGGCAGAGGAGAAAGAAGGGTAGGGATGGGTTGCTGTCTCAAGGGTGGCAGAAGTGAAAGAAAATCTGTGTATAAGTGCACCCATGCAGTCCAAACTTATATTATTTATGAGTCAACTGTATATGCCAAGAGATTGGAAAACCTAGTGGAAATAGATACATTTCTGGATATGCACAACATACTAAAATTTTACCAAGAAGAAAGTTGAACAGATCAAGTATGAATAATGACATTTTGGACCCATACCTTTCATCATTAACAAAAATAGATTCTCACTGGATAAAAGATTTAAACCGCAGACATGAAACTATAAAAATACTAGAAGACAGTGCAGGAAAAACACTTGAAGAAATCAGCCTGGGAGAAAATTTTATGCGGAAAACCCCGCAGGCAATTGAAGCAACACCAAAAATACATTACTGGTACCTAATCAAACTAAAAATCTCCGGCATAGCCAAGAGCACAGTACATAAAGCAAGCAGACAGACCTCAGAATGGAAGAAGATATTTGCAGGCTATGTCTCTGACAAAGGTTTCATAACCCAAATCCACAGAGAACTCAAATGTATTAGCAAGAAAAGAACAAGTGATCCCATCTCCTTGTGGGAAGGGATTTGAATAGAAACTTCTCTGAAGAAGACAGATGCATGGCCTACAGACACACGAAAAAATGCTCATCATCCTTAATCATCAGAGCAATGCAAATCAAAACCACTTTGAGATATTGTCTAACTCCAGTAAGATTAGCCCACATAACAAAATCCCAAAACCATAGATGTTGGCATGGATGTGGAGAGAAGGGAACACTTCTGCATTGCTGATGGGACTGAAAACTAATACATTCCTTTTGGAAAGAAGTTTGGAGATGACTTAAGGATCTAAAAATAGACCTGTCATTTGATTCTGTAATTCCTCTACTAGGTATATATCCAGAAGACCAAAAATCATTTCATAACAAAGATATTTGCACCAGAATG
>NW_003852475.1:7407538-7414257 GCF_000181295.1 Otolemur garnettii | reverse complement strand
CAAGAATGGAAGAAAAAGTATCCAATGTACTCAGCTCTACTATGAAACCAATATTTAAGCACCCACACTTCCATATGAAAGGTATAACCCAACTACAGCCCAAGATGAAGGGGGAGGGGAGGGAAGGGTGGAGACAGGTGGAGGGAGGGTAATTGGTCAGACCACACCTACGGTGCATTTTACAAGGGTACATATCAAATCTAGGAAGTGTAGAGTATAAATGTCTTAAAAAAATAATTAAGAAAGTATGGTGAAGGCTATGTTAACCAGTTTAATGTATTTCAAACTGTATATAAAACCAGCACATTGTACCCCATAAATGCATTAATGTACACAACTATGATTTAATAAAAAAGTCTATCATCAAAGAAAAGACCAGGTCTTGTTGGCTCTGCTACTAAATTCTATTAAACATTTTTAAAAAGAACTAATACCAATTACTTTCATACTTTTCAGAAAATTTAAGTAAAGGGAATCCTTCTAAACTAATTTTATGAGGCCATCATTGTCCTCATACAAAAGCCAGCCAAGTATAACAACAAGAAAGAAAGTCATACACAGATAACTCTGATTAGCATAGATATAAAAGTTTTTAATAAAATACCAGCAGAACAAATTCAGCAACACATTAAAAAGATCATTCCCATGGTCAACTGAGATTTACTCAATAATTCAATGATGGTTCAAGATATGCAAATCAATAATCATAACATACTACATCAAGAGAATAAAGGACAAAATTCATGATCATCTTGATAGACATGGAAAAATCATTTGATAAAGTTTAATATCCCTTTATAATAGAAACTTTTACCAATCTAAGTATACATGGAGCATAACTCAACACAGTAAAGGCTATAAATGACAAACTCATAGCAAATATCATACTGAATGTAGGAGCATTCAGTTTTTCCTCTAAGAACTGGAACAAGACAAGAATATTCACTGTCATCACTTTTATTCAGCATAATACTGGAAGTCACAGCTAAAGCAATTAGGCCATAAAAGAAAAAAATGGGTATTCAAGTTTAAAAAAAGAAAGTTAAATTGTCCCTATTTGTAGATAACAAGGTCTTATACTTAGGAAATTTCCAAAAGGTATTTTAAAAACTCTCAAAACTAATAAACCAAATAAGTAAAATTGTAGGATACAAAATCAAAATATAAAAGTTAGTAACATTTTTATATGCCAACAAAAAGTAGCAGAAAAAGAAGTTAAGAAAGCAATCCCATTTATAATAGCTACAAAAAGGAGGGAAGAAAGGAAGGAAGAAAGGGAGGGATGGAGAAAAGAAGGGAGGGAGGGAGGAAAGAAGGAAAGGAAAGAAGGAAGGAAGGAAGGCATCACACATTACCAGATTTCAAAATATATTACAAAACTATAGTAACCAAAACAGGATGTTATACTGGTATAAAAGCAGACATATAGACCAATGAAATCGAATAAAGAATTTGGAAATAAATGCACCTATTTATGGCCAACTGACTTTCAACTGAGGTGTCATGTACATAATGGGGAAAAGAACAGCCTCTTGAATAAATAAATAATGCTGAGAAACTGGTTAAACATATGCAGAAAAGTGAAACTAAACCCCTATCTATCCCTTACCATATACCGCAATCTACTAAAAATAGACTAATGAATTAAATGCAAGACTCAAAGCTCTGAAACTACTCAAAGAAAATATAGGTAGAAAAACTGCAAGACATTGGCCTCGGCAAAAATTTTATGGAGAAGATCTCGGAAGCACAGGCAACAAAAGCAAAAATAGACAAATGGGATACTATATTCAACCCAAAACCTCTTGTAAAGAAAAAAGAAACACATAACTGAGTGAAGAGGCAAATTGTGGAATGGGAGGAAATATCTGCAAACTACTAATCTGTTAAGCGATAAATATCCAGAGTGTTCAAGGAACTGAAATATCTCAACAGCACAAAAACAATCTGATTTTAAAGTGGGCAAATGAGCTGAAAACACATTTCTCAAAAAAAGACAAAATAGTTGGCCAACAGGTATATAACAAAAAGTGCTCAACATCACTAATCATTAGGAAAATGACAATCAAACCACTGTGAAATACAATCTTACCACAATTAGAATGGCTGTTATCAAAAAGACCAAAAATAACAAGTTCTGATGAGGATACAGAGAAAGGGGATTCTTATATACTGCTGAGGAATGTAAATTATTACAGCCATTATGGAAAACAGTAAGGAATTTCCTCAAAAATGTAAACTAGAACCACTATATGATCCAGCAACTCCACTACTGTGTATATATCCAAGAGAAAGGTAACCATTATTTAAAAGACATATTTGTACTCCCATGTTTAGTGCAACACTCTTCACAATAGCCAAGATATGGAACCAAAGTGTTCATCAACACATACAGGCATAAAGAAAATGTTATATACATATATATATATATATATACACACGCACACACACAGTGGAATACTGTTTCATAACAAAAACAAGATTCTATCATTTACAGCAACATAGATAAGTGTGGAGGACATTATAAGTGAAAAAAGTCAGACACAGAAAGGTAAATAACACATGTCCTCACTCATATGTGGAAGCTACAAAAATTGATCTCATAGAAGTAGAAAGTAGAATAGTGGTCACAAGCAGCTGGAAAGTGTAGGCTAAAAAAGAGTGATTGGTTAAAGGATACAAAAGTACAGCTGGATAGGACAAAAAATTCTAGTGCTCTGTAGCCCTGTAGACTGACTATAATTGTGATTATCAATTTATTATTTATTTTTAAATAATAAAGAAGAGAAGATTTGGAATGTTTTCAACACATAGAAATGACAAACCTTTGATGGATGCATAGGCTGATTACTCAGATTTGATCATTGCAAATTATGAACATGTATCAAAATATCACATTGTACACCGTATATATGTATAGTTATTATGTGTCAAATGAGAATAATAAATGTTTTTTCTTCTCACTTTGCCACCCTTGGTAGAGTCCTATGATGTCACAGTTCACAGCAACCTCAAACTCTGGGGCTTGAGTGATTCTCTTGCCTCAACCTCCCAAATAGCTGGGACTAGAGGCACCTACCACAACACCTGGCTATTTTTAAGAGATGGGCTCTCGCTCTTGCTCAGGCTGGTCTCCAACCTGTGAGTCAGGCAATCCACTCGCCTAGGCCTCCTAAGTACTGGGATTACAAGAGTAAACCACCAGGCCTGGCCTGAGAATAGTAATTTTTTAAACTATGAAAAAATCTTTATTACAAATATCCACAAAGTATGACTGTATCATTTCACCTTTAGGGATGTATTCAAAAATATTATTTTAAGGTCATTATAAGATTCATACAAAAAATGTCAGGAATCTTTTAAAAGACCAAAAATAGAAGATAGGACATAAATTGGTATACTTGAATGGTACAGTGTTACTAAGACCTATGTGCAGAAATATTTATGACATAATGTTAAGAAAATAAAAAGGTTTCAATATTGATGTATACCATAACTCGAATGTCTATTATAAACACAAACATATTTCATATATGTATAAAAATATTAGAAAGAAGAAAGCCAATATTTAAAATGTTTATCACTGAGTTAGGTTTAAGGCTGATTGAGTGCAATGACTTTAGAAGTGATTGGTGATCTTTGAATCCCAGATCTAGTACTTATGAGAAGTTACTTAATATTTCTTCTTTTTTTTAATTTCAGAATGTTAGGGGTACACTTGATTTGCTTACATATTTTGTTTTTGTACAGATTGAGCCAACTTATACATATAACCGTGCCCTTAACCCAGATAATGTGCACTGTACCCAATTAGCATGAATTTCCCCATCCCCTTCCCCTAGCTTGAATTTCATTGAGCTTTATTAGGGTGGTGAGGGAGCCTGAGTGGGCAGATCAGTGGGGAGAGTGTATGGGTCTTAACTGTGAGGTGCTCACTGGGAATCCCTTCCTTCACAGGAGGGCTACACTCTTGGCCCAACCTGGGATCCTATGCGGGGAATCTCCAGGCCCACAGCACAGTGGGGATCCAGCCTGTCACCTGTCACTGTGGGAAAGTGTGAGTGGAGGGCCACATGAAGAGGGAAGCCCACTGAAGGCTTCCAGACTGTGAGTCTCTGATGTACCTGCCTCCATAAACAGACTTTCTGGCTGCCTGGTGCCACTTGGACCAGAAACTAGAAGCAGACCTTTAACCTAGGGTAACCAGATTTTAACATTTGTAAAGCGGGACAACATGGCCAGGGGCAGGGCAGGCAAGGGATGGGGCAGGGCAGGGCCTGACAACAATGCAAACTTCCATAAGCAGTTCTCGATAATCACTTCTCAACAATTATTTGTTATTATTACAGTTTAACATTATAAAATTAACAAAAATAATATAAAACTCATATTCTGGTGAAATAGCCACATGGCAACCAAAAATTGTATATTCCCCTCCTGTTCTCCCACCCGTTCGTGCATTCTTTCCAAAAATCGGGACTTTTTTGAAATGCTGCAGGAAGCTGGACAAATTGTTCAGTAGTAGGACTGTCCCGCCAAAAACAGAACATCTGGTCACCCTACTTTAACCCTATCGCAATGGCTAACTGGTCATCTTCTGTGGAGCCCAAGGGCAAGGTTCTCCAACCTGCCAGTCCAGGTGCACTCCCTCAACTACCTCAACTGCAAAAGAGTGTAAGGACTCTTCTGGAAGCTCCAGGACCCCACTTACCACCTGGGGCACTCGGGTGCTTCTCCTGAGGGACTGGAGCTTGTTCCTTCCTACGGGTGCCACCTACTGACAGAGAGGCTCCTATTACCTAGATGCCTTGTTCCTCTCCCCCAGTTAGGAGGTGATGGAGTTCACAAAACCTCTGGACACACAGGGTGCTTCCTAATGCTTGGGGTACTCTAGTACTCCCCCTGGGGGACCAGAGTCTACCATGGTCACAAAAGAACAGCTTGGCTGCTAGGTCACTCACACAAACATCAACAAATAATCCAGAGAACAATAAAATAGCCCTTCATAGTGTCTTGTGACCCCAGCCAATGGGGTATGACTGACTGACACCCACAAGTACACCCACCATCATGGAGACTAAGCTGGGGAACCAAACTCACTACATTGTGTGGGGAAGAGGTAAGACAGATCAGAGGTAACCTGTAAAGTTTATTAATATTTCTGAATATCAATTTTATCATCTGTTACAAAAGCACACCCACACATTTATTAAACATAATCTATTCTAATTCCTGCCCACATGGACAGAGCTAAATAAAAAGTATGTACTTTAAATTCATTATAAATTTTTATATTTTAAACTTTCTTACCAATGAGTTTATAATTCTATTTTGAAATTTGAAAATTTTCTAAATTTCTATTTTCCATTTTTATGTGCTCTCCTATTATACTCAGCTAAAATAAATAAAACTCTTATACCCTGACTTTAGTAAAACCTGTTAACAACCCATTGAGGAACATAAATAATATAAGTTATTTATTCTCTGCTTATATGTTGACAAAAATCTATCAACTCTCTATAAATATATACTGCTAAAACTTTACTTATAAACTTCTAACCTATAAGCCTGGAAAAATATTAACTTCTAACCTCTAAAGTTCTAGTTTACATCCCAGCATATAACACAGAGCCAGAGTCTAGATATTCATAAAAATCTATGAAATTAAAGGGGTCTGCAGATATGAAATGCCAGGCATTTATAGCAAATAATGGGAAATATCTCAAAGGTGAGGATCTTTCTGACATGCCACATTTTAAAACAAGCAGAAAGCCCCTTAGTCAACTCTACAAACATTTCTATCCAGTCAGCAGATAGAAACCAGAAGTTTTAATATAAAAATTAGTAATTTTGAAAGGATATTGGCATGACAAAGGATTTTTTAATAATAAGTAAGTGATACTCTTAAAAACACAGGAATAAAAGGTTAACATCCAGTTAGGGACCCTCACTCACCCACCCCATCAATACCACAGGGCTGGCACAAAGTTTACCTAAGTGCAACTGTGTCAGAACTTGCTAGAAGATCAGTTTATGAAGTGCCAGAAGTGCTCTACAGAGAAAGAATATACTTTAGAACTTGTTGCAAAGGTTTTCAGGGATGTGATAGGGAAGATGCTTACTATTTGACACTGATGGTTACAGTGTACAGCAGGACCATGGTGCAAGAGAATCCACCTACTATTCAAGAATCTGGTGATAGAGGAATGGTGCACACTTTGGGAACCAGCCCTGAGAAGCACATAGAATTTCATTCTGTATCAGGGTCCTTCTAACATCCTCTACTGACATACCCCTTCAAGGCAACTTGCAAAAGAAAAACATCTGCAGGGCTCCTCTACATATATTATTTCAGAGCAGGTAATAAAGGTGGATTTAGAACTTACAGATAATAAAATGGTAACTGTCAGAGTTCACAATTTTGACTACTCAGCTTCTACATTCACCTTTCTGCACACAGAAAGTACTTTATAATAACAAAAAACCTATATTTTCACCTAACAAAATAATGCTATTCTTTTCAAAATTGACAGTCTCATCTGCTGCCCAAAATGAAGGCAGCACAGTCCCAACAGCCATTATATTCATCACTAGCTTTAATAACTAGTACTCAAATTCCACCAGTTCAACAGAATATTATTTTTTACCTAAAGACCAAGCTTTAAAGTTATCTTTTAACAAGTTTTTCTTTCTTTCTTCTTTTTTTTTTTTTTTTTTTT
>NW_003852475.1:7333074-7407518 GCF_000181295.1 Otolemur garnettii | reverse complement strand
TTTTTTTTTTTTTGCAGTTTTTAGCTGGGGCTGGGTTTGAACCCACCACCTCCAGCATATGGGGCCAGTGCCCTACTCCTTTGAGCCACAAGTGCTGTCCTCTTTTAACAATTTTTATATACAAAAGGTAAGAGAAGAACAAAATTATTAGCACATATCATTAAACACATACATAGAACAAGCAAAAAGGAAAAGTACAAAGTTACTAATCCTTCATCTCTGTAACTGATAACAAAGATATAATTAATATATACCATTACATTCTTCCACTACTTATTTTTTATTTCCCCTGCCCTCCTCCAGAACTTCATGTAATTAGGGTTTTTACCTAGCTGAGTAAGGCAAATTTTCTTTCCTGAAAGGTTTTAAATTTCAACCAGGCTGTCTTTTGGTGGTGGTGTTTCTGTAGTTTCTCATCAACTTTTCCTGTTGGACATGAGAGCACCAAGAAATTACCTAGAGGACTTCTGGATTTCAAATTTAATTCTGTTTGTCCCCATTGCATAATAATTCAGTTTCCCTTTGGTAATTGGGATAAATAACTCCATTAAATAGAATAAACCCCTGTTCTGCCTGTTAGTTCAGTGACATAAAGAGACCAAATTGTCCAGGCAGCAGTTTCATCTTCTAAATCATTGGAACTAGTATTGTGTTCCATAGTTGAATTTGTTCACCTTAGAGACTTAAGATTTACAAACCAGTAGAGTTCAAGGTTGCAAAAATTCTGCAAGGTAATTATTAAATATAATAGTAAGAGAAACCACTCTCATTCCCATTCCTTGATTCCCAGGTTCCTGTCTTCTGCCTATGGGAGAAATAGTATATAACAGTCTCTGATTCAAAATCCATACTTCTCCTCATATTTCAGAACCTCATATTTTCATTGTGCCTTCTCCCAACTGGTTATATAGCTGAGTTTTCAGTAAGCTGTTTAACATTTATGTTAACTGTGTAACTTCTTTTTAACAGAGTATGTGGAAAGAACAGCTGATTTCATGGGCATGGGCCATTACTGCACTTCTTTTTGTAAAGAATCAGTTGATCAGAAAAAACACTATAGAAAATGGCCTGATGATGGATAACGTATTTTCTGGGTTCAGGGATGGTGGTGGTCTCAAAAGCATTATCAGCAAGAGCCACAAATCCATATCCAGAATATGGGCAATCTCTGATCTCCCCCATGATAGTTTCCAATGTGATCAACCTGTCACCAGATGGCTAGATGGTCCCCCTGAAGAATGACACTTATTTGAGGACTAAGTGTTTCTCTTTACTATTAACAGATTAGGGACTCAGCAGTAACATTAGCCAGGTCATCCCTGGTAAGAGAATTTCCATGTTGTAAAGTTACATGTAGTACATTCATATCACTATGACTACTTTGTTCCTAAGCCCATTGATCAAGTATTGAAGAAAGAGTTTGACTGACATCATGAACTGTGTCATTCTGTCCACCTGATGATTAGAATCCTCCAATGCAGTTGAAGCACTTTGCCTAGTATCCACTTCGGTCACATATATCTTCATAATCTGTTCACATTCTAGAAGATCTACCCATCTCCTTCCTATACTTCATTAGTGCTAATCATTCAATCCTGTTTTTTTCAATTCCTTGATTACCCAGCTAAATCATTAACAATTATTTATAAATTAATGAAAATCTTTACCACTCATTATGGTTCATCAAAGATGTATAATGGAGAACCAAATGTATTTCTTGAAGTTTTTCCCACTGGGAGGAATTTCTTTCACTACTCTTCTTCAAGGATCATCCCTGAATGGGTCTGTAGTACTGTACCTATCCACATTTGCGAAATATCAGCATATGCAAATTTCACATGTCTTTGAGTCCTGCCTAAAGGTTCGTTTTTTATAGGTCATTTTTAGTCTATGACATATATTGCTGAGCATGCACAAACTTACAGCCAGATACATCAGACTGCCCTGAACTCATGTTGGAAACTTCAAGCCACATGTCACTTGATGTCCTTTAGTTAGGAACTTATTTTCTGCCAAGGCTGAAAGTAAGTCAACAACTCTTTCTCAAAATAGCTGCAGGAGAGGGCCTAAATTTCCTTCAACATCATAAGTTATGAATTGTGATTCTCATACTAGTATTTCCCAGAAACTCCATACAGGATCCTTACTTACAACAAATATTTTAAATAATCAATGTTCATTGGATCTGCTGAATCTGAAAGCCCAAGTGGTAGTGTAGACTGAACCTGCTGGAGATACTTAGGGTCACTCTAGCTAGATAAGCAAATGCATAAAATATGGAATGTCTAGTAAATTTAGCCATTCAGATTAGTTTGGCCAAATTGAGTGATATAGTCTGTTTGCCTTCAGGATAATATGTATGTCCTATACATATTTCTTCCAAAATATTTTAATTACATCTGTGATTATTTTGATATGTAAACTATTTATTCTAGGCCATAGTGTTCACCTATCTTTCTGGAGTATGCTATGTTTTATTCTATTAAGAAAACAGCCTAAATGTCCTTCAACCCAGGAATGGATTGGTAAGCTGTGGTATATGTATACCATGGAATATTATTCAGCCATCAAAAACAATGGAGATTTTACAGCATTTGTACTAACTTGGATGGAGGTGGAACACATTATTCTTAGTGAAGCATCACAGGAATGGAGAAGAAAGTATACTATGTATTCAACTTTGATATAAAGACAATTAATGACAATTAATGGCATGATGGGGCATGGGGGAAGGGGATACTGGACAGAGAAGGTGGGAGGGGGTGTGGGCAAGGAAAAAAATAAGAAAGAAATTAGTGGCTAATTCTTTTTTTTTTTTTTTGAGACAGAGCCTCAAGCTTCCCCCTGGGTAGAGTGCCGTAGCATCACAGCTCACAGCAACCTCCCACTCCTGGCTCAAGTGAGTCTCCTGCCTCAGCCTCCCAAGTAGCTGGGACCACAGGCATGCACCACAATGCCTGGCTATTTTTTGGTTGCCACTGTCATTGTTGTTTTTGGCTGGCCTAGGCTGGATTCGAACCCGCCACCTTAGGTGTATGTGGCTGGCGCCTTAGCCATTTGAGCCACAGGTGCCAAGCCATGGCTAATTCTTATATAAATTGTATGTAGTTTGGACCAAAGTACATTACTTAAACATTAATTTTTAATTCAACATGTTGATATGTTGTTTATCATACTGCATCTTCATTTAAGTGAAATATGTTTGTAATTTCCCCTTTATGATAATATATTTTCTCCAATTTTAATATCAGATGTATCTAGATTAAGTAGAATGCTTTTCAAGTATTTCTTTTTCTATTGTCTATAAGATTTGGCATGAACTGTTTTTTTTGAAATTATGTTACTTTCATTTATCAATATTAATTGTCTATTTTTTTGAGACTTTGGAAAAAAATAAGAAGTTAACTGATCAAAGTATTTTATAATAGACAGACTTCTATCTGACAATGTGAATGTAACTTTCTTTGCATTATTACTATTATTATTGCTTAATATTTTGTTGCAGCAATCGTCTGATTTCTTTTCTTATCTTCATTCTTTATGAGGTTTTGTTCTCAGTCCTTATGTTAAATATTATTATTGTCATTAAATTTAGCCTTTTTAATTCTGTAAAGGCAAAAGTAGAAACCTAATATACACACATATAAGTAAGAAAAATTAATAAAAAAAAAAAAAAGAAAAGAAAATAGTACTAACGGGTAGTAGCAGGTTGTAAGGAGAATGAGCCTCCTACTTCAAAAGCATCTGCACTAAGTGAGGTTATGTATCACAGAGGTTTCAAGTTAAGTAAAACTAATCCTTTCAAATATGAGTGTAGGATAATTCCATTGGAAAGAGTATTAAGGAATGATTTAGGGTTCAAGATTGCCTGATACATCTGGATCAAGCCATATGTTCCCACTCCAAACAGATCCCACTCCAAACAAGATCCAATTCTTTCCTAGTCAGTGTCTTACTTTCACACAAAAAACTCAACAAGACAGTGAATTCAACTATTATTGTAATTCATCAATGTGAAAATATGCATTGAATTTTGTGTTTGCTTTTCAGAAATAAGCTTGACTATGAGAAATTTTAAAATTCTTTTTAAGGCTTTTATGAAAATGTCTCATGTTTCATGCTGTGACTTGAGTTTAAAATTAAAGGACTTAACCTTGTTATTTAATTTCCATAACCATGCAAGGACACTAAAAAGGATCCATATTGTGCCATAATCCCGAACAGATATCATTATTGCCACAATGGAAATAACAGGCATGTTGGCCATGAAAACAAAATTATCTTAGTACCTTTATTTCTCCTGATCTGAAAAATCTTCTCTGTCAAATCTCAAAGCATTCTTTTAAAGTCAATCATTGATTTTATAAAAACTATTTTTGTTTTTGATAAGGTATAAATCAACTCGGATGATCAGAATTCCCTTGGTTATTTTATGTAGATTTACTATCAATTGGGATCATTAGTTATAATTTTATAATAGCCGATATTTCACTTTGAAAGCATCTGTTTTACAAAACATATATTTCAATGGTTATTGTAGAACTTGTACTTGAAAAGCACAGAGATGTGGAAGCCATTGTCTATGTCCAGAAGTTTGGAAAATTATTTTTCTCAAATTCCAAATAGAAAAAGAAACTTATATAAGACTATGTCCTGGCTGTCCTTGCCTCCTGTTTTAGGGAAGTACTTCATCACTCAGTGAATGTATATGTATTTCTCTCTACTCCTAGTCATCTAAAAAGCCTAGGAGTTGGCTTTACACTGGACTAACATAGTCAGAAGAGAAACTATGCTATCACTTTAGGAACAGATATATCTACTTTTATTAATAATCTCACAGAACAGAAATACCAATAGGAAGAAAATGATTACAGCACTATGCAGGGCACTGAGGAAGTGAAATCACTAATAACAAAGCAATGTACCAAGAGGCTCACATGGGAACTTGACTCCTTTAAAGCACCCAAAAAAGAGGAAAAAAATAACTGAAATTAATAAAAGCATCTTCTCTTTATCTGTTTTTATGGTATTTAAAAAAACTCAACGTACCTTCATCTTACAAAAATAACAACAAAAAATCTCTTAGCTTATAGTTAGGGTAACTATGTATTGATAATAGAGGACGTCACAGGAAAGGAGATTATAATATGAAAATCATGTCATATTTGAAAATTTAAAAGTGGCTATTCTTTACCATTGTTATTCATATTTGTCAAATAATAATAAAACCTCATTATTTAATGAGTTTTTTGCATTTTTACTTTTTTACTGAAATGAAGAAAAAAATCCATTTTAGCATTGTTGTTAAATGGTACAGATAAACTGGACTGAAGGCAACCACAGCTCAGAAAAAATAAAAATGGTTATGGGTAGGTGCAGTGGCTTGTGCCTGTAATCCAGCCTGTCTGAGATATTTTCTCATTTCAGGTGGTTGACAATGTCAAAGATCATACTTACTGGTATATCTATCAAAATGTCCTTCATTCTACTTCCATTTTTCATCTTGATGCCTCTCTTGTTTTCTATCTTTTCTTATTAATCATATAAAAGACATCTTTCTGAGTGTGATGTCATGAAAATGATGGAGTAAGAAAATCCAAAGCTGTTTCTCTCCACTAAGGTGATGATTAAGCTATTTAAAAAAAAAAAAACTTCAGAATCAAATTTTTCAAGACACTGGGACCTATTTAAAAACAACCTGGGGGATGTTTAATGAAGAAAAAAGCTGTGAACTTGTGTCAGAAAGTACTGTGGTATTAAAACTGCCCTACATACCATTACATACCCCACAACTCGACTGGTAGCAGTGAAGTGGTAGCCTATATTCCTTGGTGAAAGAGAGAATAGCATATTTCTTATTCTTAAAGCATTGTGATCATATATTGTGAACTATCTGATGACTCCTGAAG
Source organism: Otolemur garnettii (assembly GCF_000181295.1). NCBI lineage: Eukaryota > Metazoa > Chordata > Mammalia > Primates > Galagidae > Otolemur > Otolemur garnettii. Next base: position 7,401,609 of record NW_003852475.1, on the reverse strand, counting down.
GATCAATTTGTTTGTTTTACCCACCTCAAAGCTATTTCAGAGCTGAAGAAGGTCTTTGTTGAAAACATCAAAAGCAAACATAGTACCCTAGATGCCTAAAGCAGGGAATAGCAGATAAAACAAGCAATATTTAGATCAAAATGCATGGAAAGGCAAATACTTAGGAAGAAACTGCATAGGGAATAAGATCTTCAAAAAATTTCTGGATATACTGAGGAACCAGGAAGGCCATACACATACCTAGGACCAAAGGTACGATGCAAAAAATATATATAAGAACACTAATCTTTCTTCTCTAGCTGACATTTAGGCCACATGTAAGCAGGAAGTGAAGGCTAAGGCAGAGTGATAAACTGCCTGCATAAGCACTGAAAGAGTGCTCCAACATAGAGACAATCTTTAGAGATCAGAAAAAGTAGTGGTTGTTGTTATTGCTTTGGCTGCAAGCAATTAAGGATGTTAAACATAATCTCCTTGACAACCAAAAAGAAAATATCTGTAGAAAATATCTATAAAATATACACTAAAGAAACTCAGAGAAAAATTCAATAAATGGTACTGGAAGAACTAGATAACATGTAAAAGAGTGAAACTGGACCCACACTTTTCCCCACATATAAAAATTTACTCAAGATGGATAAAAATTTAAATCTAAGTCATAAAACAATAAAAATCCTAGAAGAAAGTATGAGAAAAACTTTTGATGCTGGATGTTATCCTGAGCAAAGATTTTATGACAAAGACTTCAATGGCAATCACAACAACAAAAATAAATGAATGGAACTTAACTAAACTGAAAAACTTTTTAACAGCTAAGGACACAACTAGTATAGCAAATATACAACTTTCAAAATGGGCAAAGATGTTTGCATGTTGCAAATCAGACAAAGGGTTGATAACTACAATCAACAAAGAATTTAAATCTAATCAACACAAAAAGGAGCAAACAATCCCATCTATCAGTGGGCAGGAGAATTGAACAGAACATTTTCTGAGGAGGACAGATGAATGACTAACAAACATTTGAAAAAGTACACATTGTCCCTAATCATCAGAGAAATGCAAATCAAAACTACCCTGAAATATCACCTAACACCAGTGAGAAAAGCCCACATCACAAAGTCTCAAAGTTGCAGATTCTGGTGTGGATGTGGCGAGAAGGGAATACTTATACACCATTAATAGGACTGCAGACTAATCCAGGTCTTTGGAAAGAAGTATGGCTAATTCTCAAAGAATTTAAATTAGATCTTCCATTTGATCCCACAATCCCATTACTAGGCATCTACCCATAAGAAAAAAAATCATTTTATCATAAGGACATTTACACTAGACCAGCGGTTCTCAATCTGTGGGTTGTGATCCCTTTGTAACAATGAAAATACATCCTGTGTATCAGATATTTATATTATGATTCATAACAGTAGCAAATTACAGTTATGAAGTAGCAATGAAAATAATTTTATGGTTGGGGGTCACCACAATATGAGGAACTGTATTAAAGGACCACAGCATTAGGAGGCATTAGAAAAGTTGAGAACCACTGCACTAGATTGTTTATCACAGCTCAGTTTGCAATCATCAACATGTAGAAAGAACCTAAATGCCCATTGACCCAGGAATGGATTAACAAACTGTGGTATATGTATACCATGAAATACTATTCAGCCAGAAAAAGATAGAGACTTTACATCTTTTGCACACTCAGTAAAGAGAGAATGGAAAAGCAAGTATCCAATATACTCAATATTAAATCTAAAACATGACCACAGAAGAGAAAATCTCAATTCAATTCAAGCTGTAGAGAGGAGGAATGATGGAGGGGGTGAGGGGAAGAGGGAGGGGCACAGGTGTGCTCCCAATTAATGGGCACAATGTAAGGGTATATGGCAAACCTCTTGAATGTGGGACACAACTACAAGAGGGACTCTTCCTAACACATGCAAACATTGTAACGTAGTTTTTGTACTCTCACATTAACCTGAAATTTAAAAAATAAAGAAGAAGAAAAGAGAATCAGAATTTTTTACTACAAAAATCTAGTTAAACACAAAAGAAGACAGTAATAGAAGAAATGAGGGACAAGAAGCTGTAAGACATAAAGAAAATGAACAGCAAAAGTGCAGAAGTTCTTTCTTATCAGTAATTACTTTAAATATAAATATACTGTCCATTCAAAAGGCATAGATTGGCAGAATACATAAAAATAATAATCCTACTATAGTGTTGCTTCATGAAACCCACCTTGATATAAAAACCAAAAAGGTTTGGTTTGGCGACTATGGCTCAAATGGCTAAGGTGCCAGCCACACACACCTGAGCTGGCAGGTTCAAATACAGCATGGACTTGTCAAACAACCATGGCTGCAACCAAAAATAGCCAGACATTGTAGCAGGTGCCTGTGGTCCCAGCTACTTGAGAGGCAGAGACAAGAGAATTGCTTAAGCCCAAGAGCTGGAGATTGCTGTGAGTTCTGATGCCACAGCACTCTACCCAGGGCAACAGTTTGAAGCTCTGTCTCAAAAATAAAATAAAGTAAAATAAACTGAAAAGGTTAAAAGTGAAGGGATACAAAAAGATAGTCCAATTAATGGGCACAATATAAGGGTATATGGCACACCTCTTTGATGTGGGACACAACTACACAACTAAAGTCTCTATCTTTTTCTGGCTGAATAGTATGTCATGGTGTACATATACCACAGCTTGTTAATCCATTCCTGGGTCATATCAACATAAGTGCCCATCAAATTGTAAATAAAAGAGATGTTGGGTATCTATATCAATTTCAGACAAAATAGATGTTAAATCAAAATCTCTTACAAGGGACAAAGACATTGATATTGATAAAAGGGTCAAACCATAAAAATAAAATAGCAATTATAAATGTACATATACTTAACAATAGAGCTCAAAAATATATGAAGAAAAAGATAATAATTAAAGGGAGAGGTACACAGTTCTACAGTAATTCTTGGATACTTCAACATACCATTATTAACAGTACTAGGCATAAGATCAAAAAGGAAATAAACAACTTGAACAACAAATTAACCAATTAGACCTAACAGACATATGCACAACACTCCACCTAACAAGAGTATGTACATTCTTTTCAATGAACATTTCTAGGAATGACTACAGTATGGTGGAATGTGTTCGCATGCTACTCTTCTGATAAAGGGCTGATAACAGAGTCTACAAAGAACTGAAGCAAATCAAGAAAAAAAATCAAACAACCCCATTAAAAAGAGGGAAAAAGAAATGAATAGAAACTTTTCAAAACAAGATAAACTAATGGCCAGCAAACATATAAAAAAAATGTTCAACATCATTAATTATCAGGGAAATGAAAATCAAAACCACGATGAGATATTACTTTACTCCTATCAGAATGGCCATAAGTAAAAAGTAAAAGAACAATAAATTCTGATGTAGATGTAGAGAGAAAAGAACATTTATGCACTGTTAGTGGGACTACAAATTTATATAATCTCTATCCCTCAAAGAAATAGATGTAGACTTACAATTCAGCCTAGCAATCCCACCACTAGGTATCTGTCAACAGAAAAAAAAGTCTTTTATTATAAAGACACCTGCAATCAAATATTTATTGCACTACAATTCACAGGCACAAAGATGTCATATCAACATACGTGTCCATCAATTCGTGAGTGGATTAAGAAAATGTGTGTGTATGCACATGTGTATATAATATGCATGTATACATATATATATATATATACATATAAACACATATATACATAGACCACTATTGAGTACTACTCATTAGTCATCAAAAGGAATGACAACATAAGGTCTTTTGCAATAACTTGGATGGAACAAGACCACTATCCTTAATGAAGTAACTCAGAAATGGAAAACCAAATATCACAACTTATGCCACTTTCTAATAATTGAGAGCAAAATGATAGTGACACATGGGTACAAAGAAACGTAGAGGTCACTGGATATCAAGAAGAGGAGCAGGGAGAGGATTGGAGGAGGAAAAAACTTCCTACTGGGTATAATCAACACTATTTGTCTGATCAGCACACTAAAAGCCACAATTTAAATATTATGTGTATAAAAGGCACCCAAAACATGTGTTGCCCATTAATATTTTGAACTTTAAAAAAGAACATAGTTGAGAAAGTGAGGCCATAAATCCAGGCCCATCACTCTTTCCTTTTGCCTTAAAATGATTTGAGCTGAGTTTCTGCTGTTAGCAAATCAAAGAGTCCTGGTGCTAAGATAACTGAATCTATAAGTCTTCCTGAGGCCAGGAACAACTCCCTTGATGACAAGGAAATAGGGAAGAGAAAAACACGAATATATTGAAAAAAGCAACTATTTTGCCTTGATTCAGTGTTGTTGAATTGAAATACATTCACAAAGTTTACACCTCAAGTGAGACACATAATTAAGAATTTTATAGTTTTATTTTTAATTTATGTGTATTTGTTTTTGTTTTGAGAAACAGTCTCAAGCTGTCACCTTGGGTAGAGTGCCATGGCATCATAGCTCACAGCAACCTCAAACTCTTGGGCTCAGAAGATCCTCTTAACTCAGTTTTTCTATTTTTAGTAGTAGAGACAAAGTCTCCCTCTTGCTCAGGTTAGTCTGGAACTCATGAGCTCAAGCAATCCACCAGCCTCGGCCTCTCAGAGCACTAGGATTACAGGCATGAGCCACCACTCCCACCAATTTTATAGTATTTTTAATATTCTTTAGGAATCTCATTTATAAAATAGGGCTTTTTTTAAGAATGATTTTGTCACATTTGACTTATGAAGGACAGGGCCTTTCTGTTTGTAATCGAATTGCTTATTATTTACAAATTATTTCTTGTTTAAATAGCTAATATTTTCAAGGAAGTTATTGTATATAAACATACTCTCATTATGTAGGTATATAAAAATATACAGCATAACACATTTATCTTCTTACAAATAATAGTCATTGACTAAGTCTGTTTGTCAGAGATTGAGGTAGAGTTTGATAAGTTGTGAACATGTTGATGTAAAATGTGTATAGTCTAATGGATTTCTTTTTTTTTTTTTTTTTTTTTGCAGTTTTTGGCCAGGGATGGGTTTGAACCCACCACCTCCGGCATATGGGGCTGATGCCCTACTCCTTTGAGCCACGAGCGCTGCCCAGTCTAATGAATTTTAATAGAAAAATTCCTGTCTTCAGAATCCTATGACCTAAACTCTAAAAAATACACAGATAAATAGCATACATATTCTTTTTGTCAGGCAGCATATAACCTAGGTATTGAAAAGTACAGGACAGAAATATAGACAACTAAATATAACAGCATGTGTACTTTATAAAAATAATTCAAGAAGAACAAATTGCTATGATCACTCAAGCCTATTCGAATTACAGGATATTATAGAAGCTTCCATAAGGCTCAATATCTGAGCTAAATACTGAAAAAAGTTAAAATTATATTTTACCAGGTAGAAATCTCAATCCAGGTAAGGAAAAAGTATAACTAAATGCCTCAAGGTAGAAAAATATATGCCAGTTCTAGGAAATGGTTACTGGAGAGGAGTGAAAGTCAGCAATGTGGGATAAGACTAGACTTTTGAAGCCTTGGGAAATTTCGTCCAGCAAAAGCCCCAAACTGTTGTAAGATAACAGCCCTGTAAGTGTAGAAGCCAACGTTTGAAATGCTTCTAATATCTCGTGTGTTTTGTATTTAAGCTGCAATAACTTTGGGGCCATGTGTTCATAGTCACCAGGGATATGAAAGTTTGGAGAGTCAAAGCAAAAGTCATTTTCTGCCTTAGGGATGTTTAGGTCTATGTTCAGCTCGGTTAATTTCAGTGCTTAACTTTTACAGGTTCACCTAGTAGAAGTTGCTGTTAGGGGAGAAAAAAACACTAAATTTCAATTATTATATGACCTTTTGGGGATTTAAAAGACAGTCTTGTCAGTAGGTTCAAAAGATACCTTGCCCTTTTAGGAAACTTTTTCTTCATAGAAGGAAAGGCTTCCCTTCCTTTATTCACAGTTGTGTGTTCTCTAATAAGTGTGCCTTTTCCTTTCGGGCTGACCTGCTTTTACTTCAGTGCATGTTGTTTTCAAAGAACCATTTGATGTACAAGAAGCCTTTTGCTTAAAAATAAAAAAGAGAAGTGAGAAGAGTGAAATAGAAAGGGATGGAGGGAAAGAAAAAAATCACTTTGTCGTGTTTATTTTTGTATTTGGGAGCAGGTGGATAGATAAATATGAATGCAAAAGTTGCCCTAAAATCCTTTGACTTCCCATAAATTGCAATGGTTTATATGTACACATTATTTCATTCTTCCTTAATTCTGTGCCTCACTTTGACCAAATAAGGAGGATATAAACAAATTCCAAAGAAATAATTCCTTAATGAAACAAGAGAGGAAGAGAAATTATCTCTTCATTTTTCGTTTATAGAATTCAAATCCTTTCATATAAAATCTGAAAATATCCAAATATAGGTCTGTATCTCACCCAAATATATTTCCTTTATCTTGTTCTCTGAATTTCAGCTACCTTGATTTCTGGTGTCTCTGCTACAGTAGAGTTGATGTATTTATTGTTCTATATGTGCAACTTGCTTTTGGTCTTATCACGGCTATTGTATAAATCATTCTCAACATCAAAACTATGTTCTCCATTCTCCTCTATGTGTCTGTCTAATTTATATACTCAAGATTTACTTGCCCAAGAGATTGTCCTTATTTTATTTTGTCTAAATAAATCTTTATTTTCTTCCTTAAGAGACTTTAGAAACTGCAAATAGTTTATCAAGTATTTTTATTTGTATTGCATATTTGTTTTATTTCTTAATTAAATAATAAGTTTTATAAGAGTAGGAACAAAACAATATTTTTTTGTAATCTCTTTTTTCTTTTAGCCACTCTTAGTTCTTTACATGCTAATTTTAATATGTCTTCCTGTGCTATTAACAAGAGAGAAATCTGATTTATGTGTATATATGATTCATAATGTGTATATGTTCTATCATATACAGTAGAACAACCATATTTGATCACTTCTCCACATTGACCAACTCCTTAAGTTGACCTAATTTTCACAGACCAAAATTGACTAATTTTCATGCACCACATATACTCAATTAAGAATGACCTTTGTATATTGACCACCTTGGTTAATTGTATCTTGACCACTTGGACTGTGATCACAATATTAATTTACTCTCATAACTTGATCAGTTAAGCCCACTCTACACCAAAGAGAAGAAAGTGTGGGCTGGCCCTTTGCCCCTTTTTTGTATTACTATTTTTTTCTTTAGTATAAGTTCTTTTTTCATGTTGTAATATTACCACTTGTTAGATTAGGTCTCATTGTTTATTACATATTATGGAAGATTTTTCAAAGTGAAAAATGGGTCTTAATTGTAGGTATACCCTGAAAATTTTTCACATTTAATTTAGATATCATGGTCCAAAGGAAACCCCCAGTGTTAGCAAGAATAATTAGTAACATGCAAAACATGTAAACATGAATATTTAAAGAGATATGGTAAGGAAAGCAGAGAGCTACAGCAGAAAAGGAGGAAAACCTCCCTCAGTGAAGTTAATAAAGCCACTTGAAGCTGGTTCAAACAAACAGGGGAGTTAATTCCCAAATCTCCTTAGCTAATAATCCAAGAAGTTGCTGAAAAATTGACCCAGGAATTCAGGGTGGCATATTTCCAATCAACAAATGGTTGGCTTTAGAAATTTAAGCTGCAATATGAGAAGTCCCAGAAAGCTTCTGTGGCTAATCCAATGAAGTTCTAGTAGATGTTATGGAATAGTTATGGAACTTATGCAAAAGTTCCTAAACTTTATGAGTGGCTTCAACAATAACAACATATTTAATGCTGACAAGTACAGACTCTTTTTAAAGGTGATGCCTAACAGTAACCTCATCATGAAGGGTGACAAATAGAAGAATGAAAAATGTTCCAAAGAAAGTTCCACATTCTGCTTTGCTCTAGTTCAATATGAGAGGAAGTAACGCCCTTGGTGAGTGGTAATTGAACAAAACCACGCACATTCAAGAATCTAAAGCCCAAAGACCTCCCCATCACTTGGAGATCAAACAAATGCACATGGATGACTGATGCTTTATTTGTGGGTAAGGGCTATTGACTGAGAAATGAAGAAGAAAAAATGGTCTATTCTACTAACAGTAAATAGCTGACCTGGACATCTGTAAGTTAACCACCTCAAAAATATGACACTAAAATTTCTGCCTCCAAACACAACCTTAAAATTCCAACCTCTTGAACAAGTCATCGTCAAAACATTTAAAATGTACTACTGGGCCAAGTTTCTATAATGGGTTATTACTAAAACACAAACCTACACAAATCCTTCTGAGGAAGCAACTTCATCCGCTGCATCAGTTAACAGTCTGGATGCTGTCCTCTGGATCAGTTCTGCTTAGAAAAACACTCAGCTAGAAACACTAGAGAAGTATTTTAAGAAAGTTGGATTTGTCACGACACAAGAGCACAAGATTTGAGTCCCATCGGACAGTTTATCTCCCATGGTAAAATTCATAGGTGTAGATTTTGAAGGTTTTGTTGTAATGAATGATGAAGTGACAACTTGTAATGAAACTGACCCAGTAACAATTTTCCAACTGATATTGACTGAAGTTGTATAGAACAGGGAAAAAATATGCATGGAGCAGCTGATGAAGTGAAAGAAGCAAGTGAGTATGACACAGAAATTGCAGACTCCAAGTACGTTGGCCATCTGGTGAACATAGTGATATTGAGCAATGAGGTATGCAGCACTTTTTCTAGGATGAGTTTGTGAACTTAATTGTCAGACCTCCTATGATGACAGTTTGGATAGCCATTCCAGAAAAAGAGTTCCAAAATTACTCTGAAGGGTGGACTAGGCACTAGTGTTAGTACATGGCTTCCCAAAGGGAGTGCTTAGAAGATGACTCTAGTGATATTTAGAGTGACATATGCAGCACTTTTTCTAGGATGAATTTGTGAACTTAATTGTCCAACCTCATATGTGGGAATATATACAGATATGTACACCATGTGAGTGTGTACATGCAGATGAAGACTTAGAATCACCCAGACATAATTTATAGACACAAATACATATAGATCATTGAGCCCATACCAAATCTTTATTTTCTTTTTTTTTTTTTTTCAAATCTTTATTTTCTATATGCCTTTAAATTCTTCACTCAGCATATGAATGTCTATTATTCCACTGCAAAATTGTAACCAGAAGTCTATCATCTATCTGCCTCGCTACGCTTGTCCTTTATCCTTATTATTGAAATACAGCTGCTACAGGTCCAGGTATTCCATGCCAGTTTTAGGCAGGAACAATGGAAAAGAGCAAAGAGAAAAAGTATGTGCCAGCTAAATGTTAACCTTTTAAACTGAAAACTGATAGTTTCCCAGGAAGTTCCATTATGTGGATTTTACTTACATCCTAACAGCCACAACTATATCAGACAGCCAAACCTGGTTGCTAGAATTTCTAAGAAACTGAGCATTTGTCATGTTTTGGTTTTATCTAAGAACATTTCCCTAAACAATTCTATTTTCTGCTAATAAAAGAAAAGGAAAAATCCATACTGGGTGGATAATCAGCAGTCTATTTCACAATGCTGAGCTTTTAATGTGTAGTATAGTACCTGTTGCAATAAGAATATAATGAATCAAACAATGATTGCATTTTTAAATGGTTATAATGGTTTAAATGGTTATAATTTAACAGCTGGCTTTTAAATGCCTTCATCCATGATATCTCAAACAGCAATAAAAAGATTTAAAAGATAATTTAGCAGAATATTGTTCAATACATGTACCACATGTGACTAGGCCTTTAACAAAAGCCTTCTAAATGGTAGCAAGGGTGAATTTTCCAAAGAAGTTATTTGTTTACTTTCTCTTCTAATTTATCTTAGTGGCTCTAGCCCATGTCTATTCATTTTCAGTTAAAAGAATATGACTTATTCTTAATTGATTTCAATACACATATCCTATAATGATTATTTGTGTCTTAGGAAAGGACATTAACTATCCAAATGTGAAAGGATTGTTTGCTATTGCTTTTAATAGGCAGGTGTAAATCTGTTTGCTGTTATGATACATCACAATTCTTTAGTCTTGAATAGTTATATTCCTATACATTCTCTCTTTGCAATTAGAAATTTTGCCCATTGAAGAAACTATATTCCTATGAATGAATACAGCCTTGTGTAATTTAGTTTATTCTTTTTAAAATTCTTTAAGAAAATAAAATTTAAAGGTAAAATTCAAACAAAAATATTTTTTAAAAATAGAGAAATTAATGTGATAAACACACACACATTCACAACAAAAGACTTTAGAGTCAGAGGTAAAGCAAAAGAAAAAAAAAACAAGATCTACAGAAATTGCTTCAGAAAGTTAAGCTCAAATCACTTGTTTTTTGTATAAGAATAAGTAATGCATATGGAATGTACTGGATTACTGGCCCTGTTTCACATTCATCATATATATTACCTCATTTAGTACATATGCCCCATGAGGTAGGTAAGTATCATTATTTCCATATTCTAGTTGAGAAAATAAGACTGATATCTCTTGCTCATCTGCCAAATGACAAGCTCAGTTTCAAACCAGGTGCCCAGATCTAGAATCATGTCTCCTGACCATTAAATTTGTTGAGGGATCATATTTGAGATGAGTCAGATCCTCTGGACAATTATTAATAATTTAATAATATATAGTATCAATATTTTGGGATAGGAATAGGATAGGGCTAAGCAAGAGGAAAAGCAGCCAAAAGCTATGAAAATGGGGAGAGTCATAAAGAGTGTCTGGACTCCAAGAAAGGAAAATCTGGCTGCATTTAAGGCTAGTTAGGGAGAACACTTGTGCCACTTTACCTGGTGTTTCTCTGGATTTAGCATAGACTGTTGCATATAGCAGGAAACCAATCTTAGGTAAACTGGGAGAGTTGGTTCCCCAACCCTAGGCTATATGTATACAAGTGCACATACACACATGCACACATGCAAACAAGCGCACAAGACTCATCTTTCTTTCCCATCTTTTCTTAGTGCTCATTCTCTAATCTCATAAAATTTCTTCATTAAACTGTCTTCTCTTCTTTTCCTTCCACAATAAATCCTCATAACCATAAAACCAACAGCCTGAATCACTAACACTTCTACTGAGGGGTGGGAGAGGCTTAATTACTCAAGAGTAAAAGTAAAGAGGGTTTATCTCCAAATGAAGAGAGCAAATGTTTTTTCATATTGATGCTTCTGTCCTATCATATTCAATGAAGGATCCCCAGGAAGCTATGGAATCATACACACACAACCAAAATATATCATTAGGTGACTTCCTATTAAAAAGTATGGAGATATCCATATTTAAAAGTATATAGCCAATCAGATAAAGATAATGCTCTATCCTTCTGAATAGCACCTCAAAATATAAAAGAGACTTTGAGGAACAAATGAACCCCATTTGAGTTCTATAATCATTAGCCGACTGGGATGAGAAAATGGTAAACAAAAGATATACGGCAGCAGTTCTGGTGGGTTGGAGCTCTCACTATAAAGGTCCAGTGTGTAGGAACACCAGCAGTGAGTTTACCTTGTTTTCCAAATGAGTATCTTAATATTCAAAAAATAAAAGAATAATTAAGACAAGAACAGAGACTTTCCAATGAATCATGTGACAAAATGATGTGGAACATGGCTTCCCATGTCAAATCATGGACAATACTGAATCATGTAAGACAAAACCTAGAAAACAAAGTTCTGGGTTTTTTTTCTGTCAGACGTTGATATCCTCTTGCAACTTACTTAACTCTAGACCAGGGATGTAAATCAAAGAGCCTACAAACACCCACTGATTAATAGGACAAAGGCCAACTGGAGACTCCATGCTGTATCTTAAAAAAAAAAAATTCCTACACGGCCCTGGCTAGTCACTGCCATGATTCATTCAGATTTTGTATAGAAAAAAATCCAGCTTTTATGTGAAATCCTCTAATTTATTAACTTTAGTATCGAATTCAACACCATCAAGAATATTGTGAGTGCAAAAACGTACTTACAGTCTGGATCTGGCCACAAGTCATATCCTTGCTATTTCTGCTCCTAATGCTTTGTTTTTATTACCTTCAATTAAACATAACTAGTGAAGAAAGGAATCTGATGAAACATTTAAAGCATAATCTCCAAGGACTTTTCCTTCATGCAAAGTGATGGGGAAACTAGAAAGATATACACCACAGGCAGCATTCTCCAAATACTCTTGGGTGATTCAAACAATCTACATCTGGTGACTAAAAATAATATTAATTTGTAAACAATGATTATATAACTGAAAGAATTTCAAGTAATGATTGATTTTAACACAATACTACATTTTACCATTAAAACAAAAAGTCACAAAGTTAGTGTCATGCCTTGGATTATAACTCAGATCAGTACCAGTCAGCCAGTACCATTTCCAGGAAATTTCACAAAATTGGAATTATCACATGGCCTTTGAATATGAAAGTCTTGTTTGAAGAATAAACTGAGACAATATATACTGATCGTTTGTAAACTGTCAAGTGCCATGAAAATATAACTGACTATGATACCATGATGACCAGAAAGATTGTTTGTAGCTTAGAATCCAGAGCAGCCTGATGGAAAAGTTATACCAAAGGTTATAGGAGGAAAGGCCATTAGAGGAAGCTATAAAGCCAGATGTTGAGGTAGCTGAAAGCAGTGGCCTAAAAGGAACCACTTTGTAAGTCTCTGGAAATATAAAAAATAACAACAATCAGAAAAAGAAGAGCATAGAAATTTTAAAATAGAACCAACAAAGAACAGTTTAGTAAGAAAGAGAATAATTAAAAACCATTGTTATTAGAAGGCAGCCATACAGAAATTAAATTATTCAGACTTAAACAAGAGACAAGACTCTCACAGGTTCATTTAATTCTCTATTAAACCTCTTTCCATTCCAGCGACAAAACAAGACATTGAAACTCATTGCTAAACATCAACTTGCTGGAAGGAAACAATGGAGAAATAGGAAGCTCTCTTAAACAAGCCCAAACTATTTTCTTAAAACATGTGTTTCTAATTCAATGAAATTATGAAGTTTTTATTTTTTCTATTAATTTTTCTCTTACACAGCTGCACACTCTCTAAAATACAGGTGCAGCCAATAACAAAATAAATACTTGATTTTTTTTTCTTTTGGTGAACGTCAAAGATAGAAGTAAACAATTTTCCTCACAATTTACACTGAAATACTTAGCATACCTATTTTTTTTTTTTTTTCAAGCTGGAACATGCATCTGGATTTAATTAGAAAAGGAAGAAAACAGCATCTGGAGAGAATCAAACCAGCCTGTTCTTCAAAAGATTCTAAACATTAAGAGTGAAAATTCCCATTATGCCTATAGCCCACTTCAGAAATAGAACTTTCTAAAGGAAGTTATAAAATGTTCCACTCTGGCTAATACAACATTAATATCTTCCAATGAGGACTATTACTACTACATATAACCTATAAATCCTCTATTATGGATTTTTTACAATTCTGCTTTCATGCTCAGAAATTTCTTTTTTAGAGAGCAAAGTCTAGAATCACAGCGGAGCCAAATGTTGATGACTTGTGGCCTGAAATAAGGATGTCTCTCTCTCTGTTCAAGTCTAACCCTGCCGCTGTCATCCTGTCCTCTCCACCTCTTGAACTTCTCTTCACCAATTATCTTCTATCCTTTCTATGATCATTCTCCTCTTCTCAAAACGTTAAAAAAAACACAATATATAATTACTGTCAAATATTTGCCATTTAAATAATCTTCATTTCCCCTTGCTTTGTCTTATCATCCTCTTTTAGTTGCCTTTAAAGAACCAACTTCAAGAAAGATTAGTCAACACTTTATGTCCTCACCACCTCCTTATCTCCTATCTCTGATCTGTGTTCTCACCAATATAGAGAATCACCCCAATATCACTAATGATCTATGTGTTTGCCAAATTCAAGTTACTTTTCTGCATTTTTTGAAACTCTTGCTGGCATTTGGCATTGTTTTGCTTGATAACTTTGAGATAACACAACTTAATTCGGATCTTCCGCCCACTTGTCTTGCTATGTTCTCTTCCTCACACTAACTCTTTCTCTCTCTCCTCTTTATTTTATTATTATTTTTTTTTGAGACAAAGTCTAGCTCTGTCACCCTGGCAGAGTGCTGGGGCATCATCAATCCTCACAGTTCACAGCAACCTCAAATTCTTTGATATCAATTTTATTTTCTACTATTTTTGTTTCTGTTCCCTCATCAGTTATCTTCACATTGCCAACCACACACGTTAAAATCAATCACATTATCACTTTCTATTTTTAGATCCTTCAATGGATTAACTTATATTTGTAAAAAGGAAGTTCAAATTCCTTCCATTACATGAATGCTCCTTCATAATCAGTCACCTGCTTACTTGGCAAGGTCAATACACCAAGTTAACTTATTTCTCCACAGGTACTCCAAAACCTAATTGAATGATCTGATGGTTCCTGAATATAACTTTATCTATGTTTCCAGGTTCAAATGCTCTTTCTTACTTATGGACTGTCCTTACCCCTTACTTATATCTCCCTCTCTACTCAACTCAAGGCTCACCCTTTTATGAGAGTATTTTTGATGCCTACTCACTTTCCTCAATGCTCTTTTATCACTGTCCAGTGGTCAGGATGCCCACAATCACTCTCACAGCAGTTACAAGAAGTCTTTTAAATGAATGAATCTTTCCTACTGAAATCCTAGATGCTAGAGTCTAGTTGTTATTCTTGTCCAAGCCCTGGTTCTCCATCTCCTTCTTGGAATGTATAAGCTACCTGGTCTCCTTGCAATAAGTTTACCTTTCTTTATATAAGGTAGATAAGTAGTAAAGGCTATATAATATGATTGCTTGATTGCTCTAGTTATTAATGTTACCTTGAGAGGTTATTAAACCTCTTTACAGTTTAAGTATGAGTTCCTACACCTAGAACTAGGACACAGGTATCATCCCATAGATGAGATTCTGCTCTTTTACTCCCAGAGAACTTAGCATACATATCACATTGCATCTCACTATGGGTTTCAGTGCCTGCCTTTTTCTTTGTACCTTAGTTTCTCTCTCTCTCTCTTTTTTTTATTAGATCATAGCTGTGCACATTAATGCAATTATGTGGTACAATGTGCTGGTTTTATATACAATTTGAAATACTTTCATCAAACTGTTTAATATAGTCTTCACTGCATGTCTTAGTTATTGTGTTAAGACATTTATATTCTATACTTCATAGATTGAACATGTAGCCTTGTAAAATGCACCGTAAGTGTTGTCCCACCAATTAACCTCCCTCCACCCCATCCCCTTCCCTCCCCTTCCTCTTTCACCTTCTTCTTGGGCTATAGTTGGGTTATAGCTTTCATATGAAAGCTATAAATTGGGTTTCACAGCAGGGCTGAGTACATTAGATACTTTTTCTTCAATTCTTGAGATACTTTGCTAAGAAGAATATGTTCGAGCTCCATCCATGGAAACATGAAGGAGGTAAAGTCTCCATCTTTTTTTAAGGCTGCATAGTATTCTACGGTATACATATACCACAATTTATTAATCCATTCATGTGTCGATGGGCACTTGGGCTTCTTCCATGACATAGCAATTATGAATTGGGCTACAATAAACATTCTGGTGCAAATTCTTTGTTATAAAGTGATTTTTGGTCCTCTGAATCTATACCTAATAGAGGAATTGAAGGATTGAATGGCAGGTCTATTTTTAGATGCCTAAGTGATCTCCAAACATCTTTCCAAAAGGAATGTACTAGTTTGCATTCCCACCAGCTAGGCAGAAGTATTCCCTTTTTCCACATCCACATCAACATGCTATGTTTTGGGGATTTTGGGATATGGGCTAATCTTACTGGAGTTAAATGGTTTTGATTTGCATTTCTCTGATGATTAAGGATGATGAGCATTTTTTCATGTGTCTGTAGGCCATGCACCTGTCTTCTTCAGAGAAGTTTTTCTTCAAGTCCCTTGCCCACCCTGAGATGGGATCCCTTGTTCTTTTCTTGCTAATATGTTTCAGTTCTCTGTGGATTCTGGTTATTTATTATTATGATTTTTGCAGTTTTTGGCCAGGGTTGGATTTGAACCCCCCACCTCTGGCATATGGGGCCAGCACCCTACTCCTTTGAGCCACAAGCACTGCCCTGGATTCTGGTTATTAAACCTTTGTTGGAGGCATAACCTGCAAATATCTTTTCCCACTATGAGGGCTGTGTGCTTGCTTTACTTACTGTGTTCTTGGCTCTGCAGAAGCTTTTTAGTTTGATCAGGTCCCAGTAATGTATTTTTGCTGTTGCTTCAATTGCCCAGGGGGTCCTCCTCATAAAATATTCTTTCAGGCCAATTTTTTCAAGTATTTTCCCTGTACTTTCTTCTAGTATTTTTATAGTTTCATGCCTTAAGTTTAAATCTTTAATCCAGTGTGTCTATCTTAGTTAATGGTGAAAGGTGTGGATCCAGTTTCAGTCTGCTACAGGTCGCCAGCCAGTTCACCCAGCACCGTTTGTTAAATAAGGGAGTCTTTCCCCTACTGAATGTTTTTAATTGGTTATTGAAGATCAAATGATGGTAAGTAGCTGTGTCATCTCTTGGTTCTCTATTCTGTTCCATACATCTACCTCTCTGTTTTTGTGCCAGTACCATGCTGTTTTGATCACTATCGATTTATAGTATAATCTGAGGTCTGGTAATTGTGATTTTTCCTGCTTTGTTTTTATTTCTGAGTAACGTCTTGGCTATTTGAAGTTTTATCTGATTCCATATAAAACAAAGTATTATTTTTTTTGAGGTCTTTAAAGTATGACAGTGGAGCTTTAATAGAGATTGCATTAAAACTGTATATTGCTTTGGGTAGCAGGGACATTGTAACAATGTTGATTTTTCCCAGCCATGAGCATGGTATGTTTTTCCATTTGTTAACATTTTCAGCAATTCCTTTTCTTAGAGTTTCATAGTTTTCTTTATAGAGATCTTTCATGTCCTTTGTTAGGTAAACTCCCAAATATTTCATCTTCTTTGGCACTACTGTGAATGGAATAGAGTCCTTGACTATTTTTTCAGCTTGACTATTGTTGGTATATATAAAGGCTACAGATTTGTGAGTATTGATTGCACCTTCTTTTCTAATGATGTCTGTTACATAGTTCTTACTTAGAAAATGTTTGATGAAGAAAATTAATTACAAAAATCACTTACTTGATATTCATGTGTTTTTGTCTCTCCTTTTACCTATTACCCTCTCTTGAAAATGTTCTGAATTCTCTTTGAACAATCATCTCTCCCTGATTCTTAGTCAATGAGGCTACGAGGATGGACCTTGAATGAATTAAAATTATCAAGTATCTCATTCCACTGTTGCAGTGATTGATTCATACAGCAACATGTAACTGAGATAAAGCTAATGAAATGTGAAGAGACATTTATCACAGCATTGTAGGATAATTTACTTCCATGATGCTACCATTCCTTCTTGACTACATAGGTGTGAAATGTGAAATGTGCAATTTGAAATTCAGAATTCATTTCATTAACATCAAATAGGGTATCTAGGACTGTTAGGGAAACTCAAAGCCAAGGAAAAAGATAAACAAAACCTGAACCATTTCTGAAATCTTTAGAGCTGTAAGATCAAGTCTCCCTTAAACCAGACCAATTGACAAACTTTACTGTTAGGTGATTGATTTCCTTTCTCATTTAATCCTCATTGAATATTTTCCTTCCTCCAAAGAGCCTTAACAGATATAAGTTATTTTACTCACCTCACTACTCTGCATTTTCTGGTAGAGTTATTTTCTCTAGTCATGTTTCTGGTTTTGGCAAGTCACTTAACTCTGAGTCTCAGATTCTGCATTAATTCTTTTCACTGGACTATATTCAACTCATATACATAACACTTCAGTAAAAACTCATTGTATTATATTGATATTTATAGGACCATTTCTTCTCTTACATGGTTTACTTGAATGCTTTTCTTCTTCTGTTTATAGGTTCATGTTTTTAAAGCTAAAATGTTTCTTAGAAATTACCTTATTCAATGAGCTGATCTAGTGTACAAGGAAACTGAAACCCAAAGGTTAAGCAATTTTTCCAAAGCCATACAAAATACATCAGTTAAAATATGCTAATTAGTAGACTGTTTGGCTTGAAGAGACTGGTCATTTCTCACGAACAACTAATACCTTTTTTCTATATACAGATAAAGATTATGATGATATTTTCTATTCATAAGGCTCTTATATATATAGCATTTTAAGAAAAGTAAAGTAACACTTTATGTTTTTTATAAGATATGTATAAATAAATACAACAGAATCTGAAAGAGTTGAGAATCCTTATTAACTTTTCATTCAGTCATTCATTTATTCATTTGTTTATTTATTTATTCACCTATTCATTCATTTATTCACCTAATACATATGTATATTATAGATTGAAGAAGTTTGTGTTTCAGATTTTTCAGTGATAAAATAATTTCCATGGATCTGGTTAAAATGGAACAGGATCTTTAAAGCAGAATAAATTTTTATTTAAATAAATAAGTTTAAAAAATATTTTTAGGAAACAAAACCTATTATCAATGTCTCAAAAAGAAAAAAAAAGTAATAGAGAAAATAAAGCAAAACTATTTTTCTGAAACTTATGGTAGAAATGAAGACTGAGCCATATGATGAAAACCTAGAAATACATGACTGGATCATTTAAGCTTTCAGTTGCTCCTGCCAGCATGCATAGAATACAAGCAGAATACCTGGATCTTAGGCCTTGCCATGATCATGAGTAATTGGCATTTACTGAGTGTGTTCTGTGTGCCATTCAGCCAGGTGCTTTTCATGTAACATCTCACACATACACATGGCAGTATTATGAACTAAGTATATATTCAGTGTCGAAAAGAAGAAATCAAAACTCAGATTGACTAAAAGAAATTTAAAGAAGTTTGAGGGCAGTGCCTGTGGCTCAAAGGAGTAGGGCGCTGGCCCCATATGCTGGTGGTGGCGGGTTCAAACACAGCCCTGGCCAAAAACTACAAAAAAAAAAAAAAAAAAAAGAAGAAGAAGAAGTTTGAACTGGGATATATTCTAAAAGCTCAAATACTAGACCTAAATATGGCAAAGGAAAACTAGGTACTCACTGATCCTTTTTAATGAAAGAGTTAGGGATGGAGAATGGGGCGTTTCTCCACTGGAGAGGAAGATCAGGCTTTCCTGTGTCCTAGAGTGTGACTGAACTGACAACAATGATGAGTCGCTGCTCACATGCTGATTAAACCAAATGTCACGTTGGCTTATTCTATAGGGCTGTCTGTATTTCTTCTGTCATTC
Organism: Otolemur garnettii; assembly: GCF_000181295.1. NCBI lineage: Eukaryota > Metazoa > Chordata > Mammalia > Primates > Galagidae > Otolemur > Otolemur garnettii. The sequence goes on along the minus strand of NW_003852475.1, from coordinate 7,382,185 downwards.
CCTCATAGTACTCAATACAATATTGAACACTGTATCAAGGATATCATCAATTAAAGCCTAAATCATCATTATACAAGACTCTTCTTAACATTTTAGAGACTATTCCATATTGCCTTTTTAGGAAGATGGTGCTGTAATGACTCCTTGATGACTAACCTGCAGAGAAGTTTGCTAAGAAGAATCAGGCTACTGCAGACTTGAGAAAAGCAAAACACTATGCAGCCTCAAAGATAATCACAAAATGAGATCTTCCATCATTTACTGATGTCAAAATGTAGTCAACTTATATGTAGTAAAAAAAAATCTCTTTATAACGGTAGTCACCAATGCTATAATATACTAAATTCACATCCCTGTTGATTTTAAAACCATTTGAAAAAAAAATGAACTGTGAAAAATTAGAAAGTGTATATATGAACCTTTGCAGAAGATGACAGCACTGATGATGGAATTTTACCCTGACTTCCCTACATCATGGGAAGGGATAGATAGGGATACTAGATAGGGATCATCTCTCAATACTGTGAAAGTAACTGAGGCTTGGTGGGGCATGCTGGCTCACACCTGTGATCCTAGCACTCCAGGAAGCTAAAGAAGGTGAATTGCTTGAGCTCTGGAGTTTGAGACCAGCCTGAGCAATTGCAAGACCCCATCTCTACTAAAAATAGAAAAACTAGTTACGGATCCTAGTGGGGGCCTATAGTCCCAGCTAATCAGGAGGCTGAGGGAAGAGGATTGCTCAAGCCTAAGAATTTGAGGTTGCTGTCCAGGGGTCCTCAAACTTTTTAAACAGGGGGCCAGTTTACTGTCCCTCATACTGTTGGAGGGCTGGGGGATGAGTCAGCTGCTAAGCAGGACAGTCAGCAGCAGCAAAAATACCCCACGGTCTGGATAAATGTCCTCTGTAGGCCACGGCCATAGTTTGAGGGTGCCTGCATGTAAGCCATGATGTCATGGCACTCTACCTAGGGTAACAGAGTGAGATTTCTCAAAAAAAATAAATAAATAACTGAGGCTTTTCCATATTCTCCAAAATTCCATTTATTTACAGTGTCAACAAAATAATATCAACCTCAGCATTCTGAAAGCTGATCAAAGAAAATCCTAAAGTCCACATAAACATTTTTTTAAATGTTTTAATTCTAAATTTGAATTCCAACTCTTGTCTCCCATACAAAACAAATGAATTTCAATATTTAAACATAAATAATGACAATCTTTTATATCTGCCTATCACATAACAGAGGCTGTTCTAGCAGAAGGCTCTATAATTGCTTTAACAATTAAAAACATAAAAACACCAAGCTGCTGAAGGAAGATTATCTAAGTCTACTAATTTGCTGTTCTGCTTAGCAGACAGACTGCTTCAGGGCATATCACAAGAACATACAATTTGTTGTATAATGGTGGTGACATTTTCAGCCATTATTATTGCTATAGATCAAAGTCAACTAAATATATTATGTCAAATGCTAAGGTGGTGATGGTCTGAATTTTAAAGGCATGTTTAAATAAGAACTGGCAAAATGACCATGAAGAAGTTCAATTTTTCCACTCATTTTAACAACACTCCATTTGAATGACTAAACCAAGCTTAACACCTCAGAGACACATACCTAGTATTTTATTTCCCATTGATGATTAATATAAAATGTTTTCATTTAGCATTTATTAAATATCCATATTATTATACTATACACTAAGTTTTCAGAAAATACAAAAATAACATTTTCTATAATTTTCCAAGTTTTTGCTGGTAAAAACTTTACAAATTTGGGAAATTTTTCCTATCATCTTTGCCAACATCAAGATCTCCAGGCTGTGTCTAATAGAGATGAATATTTGCATATTAAAATGTTTTGGATAAGATTGCATTTATTATGATATCATCCATAGAATTAAAAAAAGATATTAATGTCTCTCCACCACAGGGTCGAACAATAATAGCTAACATCTAGTAAGACTTTTTCATGTCTCAGGCACTATACCGAGGACTTTATGTTAATCACCTTAGTTAAACCTCAGAGCAACTATATAAGGTACTATTATTGTCCTCATTTTATAGAGGAGGTAACTTAAGCAATTGTCATTACATCATTAAGTACTAAATGCAGAAATATTATCCAGGCAACATTAACTCAATTATACAATGTTAAAGGTAACACACACATATTCATCCAACAAACATTAATTAAACACCTTTTGTGTTAGGTAAACTTTGTTGTCACTGCACTAGGAACTGTAGGAAATCATCATAAAAGAAGCAAATAGTCTCTATTCTCACAGACTTTAAGATCTATGAGGAGAGAGATTGATAACTACACAATTTCAAAGCAAACCATGCTGTCATTTGTTATACTTGCACATGAGCAAGTTAGTTATTATTGCTATGTCTGAATCGTACATTTAAAGATCCTATTGTACAAATAAGGCCTTATAAACTCCCTCTTTAGTATGCTTAACTATATTTAAAGAATCTCTGTACTTGTATAACTTCTTTTTGTTTTAGCATAAGCTTTGGTTTCTGACCTTAAAACTCAAAAAAAGGAATAAGTATAGATAAGAAAAAATATTTAGAAACTTAGAGTCTGGGAATCCTTGTATAGATCTTTCCTATCTTACCTCTCCAAAAAGCTTTGATTCCCATTTGGGTAATTTTTTTATTTCTTTATAATTTTTGTAGTCATAATCTGTTTCTGTGATATAATTCATGAACAAAAAGGACTACAGAGAATGAATGTTGGCTTGTTTTATTGGCCGTGTGTGAAGAATTATGTATTTGGGGGCAGAACCACAGGTGCCGCCCCTATATGCTAAGGGTAGTGGGTTCAAACCCAGCCCTGGCCAAAAACTGCAAAAAAAAAAAAAAAAAAGAATTGTGTATTTGCTTGCTTCTTTGTTTGTTTTAATTCTAAGCATAATTAGTTCAAGTCAAAGTCCGGGAATAAAAATGTTCTCTAATGCCCACAGCAAATTTAGGAAGTCAAAGTTTTGAGTATTTATGGGCTGTCTGTACAGGAGGCCAGAGCCCCTTTATTCTGCCTTCCTACCACCATATGCCATGTTTAAGTATTGGTGCATGAGCAACAAACATTCCCTGATAGTATTACATTAACCATCTGTTTATTTCATTTTCTCAGATGTATATTTAAAAACCACCAGCCACTTCATTAGGACAAAACACTACACTCAACCCTCGAACAAGATGCGTTTGAACTGTGTGGGATCACTTATACAGAAAATCACAGGTTATAAACAAGACAAGTTCTCTGGATTTATTCTTAAGTTGAATTTGTATGTAAGTTGCAACAGGTATATTTACCTATTACCTGAAATAACCTCCACATGGCAGTAGGATATTTGTAACTCAGGGACTTACTATAATAGCCTCTGTTCATAAGTGTAAGTAGTATGTAAGTCAGATGTTTGTAACTCAAGGACTGTCTGTGCACAGGTTATCTTCTACCTCTGCTACCCCTTGGACAACATAACCAATTCCACCTCTTCTCCCCAGCCTGCTCAACATGCAGAGAATGAGGATGAAGAGTTTATGATGATCCACTTCCACTTAATGAATAGTAAATATATTTTCTCTTCCTTATGATTTCTTTCATAACATTTTCTTTTCTCTAGCTTACTTTATTGTAAGAATACAACATGTAATGTACACAAATATGTGTTAATTAACTTTATTGGTAAGGCAATTAGTTATGAGAGATTCAAAAGTTATATGAAGATTTTCAACTGTGTGGGGGACTAGTACCCTTAACTGCTGGGATGTTCAAGGGCTAACTTATATTTTATCCCAGACATCTAAAGGTTTAACCCCAAGAATAAGAAATATTATAAATTATGAGTAGGGATAACTTGGAAGATAATTTAAAGTAGAAAGACCTGTTAGGAATACTCAAATTATCCTTTATGAATATAGGCTGTGGTGGGCTAAAAGCAGCTAACACCTACCTTTTCAGAAATATTATGATCTTATTCATAAACATGACCATTATTAAAAAGTAAATTACGTAAGTTAATATTTGTGTAGTTTTTATAAAGTTAATAAATATTCAAAACTCATAGACATTCTGTTATCTAGACTTCTACAGTTATTTACATCTACTATATCTGTATGGTGTAGATACTATTTATGATGTGTTAGCATACGTCCATTTCCAACTTTACATTCAATGACATTGGTAGTGTGAAATTGACTAACCATCTGGTAGAAAATAGCATTTACATCACAGAAGTAACAAATAATACAAATCAGAGATTATCTTTGTTTCCTTAGAGAGACAGTTGTCAAACTTCTACCATCACGTCATTATACATAATGTTTTACCTATCGAGGGGGAGCTGAAATTTAGTGCCAAAGTAACAAAAATCCTTAAAATACACTTTTTGATAGGTTTCAATCACAAGAACCAGAATAATCACTCCATTAGGTAGGCAATTATAAGTGAGAAATGTTTTCATATATTTCCTTCTTTGTTCTGAACCTTACTTTGATCAACCCTCACTTTAAGAAACTAATTAATCTAGACTATGGCATCAGTAAGATGACAAAGTAGGAAATCACATCTCTATCTCTCTACAGGAACATTAATTTAACAATTGTTGGTGGGACGTGACACAAAATAATAACACTTAGTTAATACACATTGAACTGAGGGACCCTGGGAGGACGACACCAGCAAGCACTGCACAGAGAGACAAGCCCTTCCCAGTGACTCTCACAGGCTTTTATTGAAATGCCAGGCATGAGAAAATACAGCACAGTGGCAAGCTTCAAAGAGAGAGTCAAGGTTAAAAAATCAAATAGTTTTTCTTTAACTACATGATTTAACTCTTAACACATTCTGTTTACTGCACTTCAGTCTTGCTTTTTTCTTATCACTGCTAAGTATGACTTAGGGCTGAGACAGTATGCTGTGTCTAGTGAGTATTGTAGCTTTTCCTCAGATTACTCTGTTCCTAGTGCCTAGCACTTTTAAACCTATGCTCTATTCTACAATCATCCAGCAAAGAAAATACTTTTGTGAGAGCTCCAGAGCATAGTTGAAAAGATCCAACACTCTGATGGACCACAAAATACAAGCTCTGCTACATTTAAAAGTAGGAAGAGCCATTCTGCTTTGCCTGTACCACCCCTCACCAAGGCAGATACAAATCAGTGCCAAGAGGAATCTTTCTGGCACTTGAGTTATCATATAGGAGAAGAAAAAACATAAAGAGTATTTGGCTTTCCAGAATTTGGGATTACTTCCTGTGAGGCCTGCTTACATCTCCCTGTAACTCTGAGAAAATTGGATGACTAGATCAACAGTCAAACAAAGAACAAAAATTAAACATGGGATATCCGAACAACCAGATGATGTGTCTCCACAGATGAAACCCTAAAAATACCCCAAACTAGCACAACTTCATGCCTTCATAGTTAGTGTATGAAAATCAAGAACTGGCTTAACTTTGGGATTGGGAGAAGTTGCACAATTTGGAAATTGCTTCTTTAGTAGAAAGAGAAATAAGTGGATCTTGCATCCATTGTCCCAGCTTCTCAGTTCACTGCCCTAAGGAAACAGGTGACACTTGACACTCAGCATGGCTCTGCAAGATAGGGAAAAGGTATATCATCCTGAAACATACCAAAAACACGGGAGAAATGATAGGGAGTTTGCATTGCATGCCCTGGCATATAAAAGCAACTACCTAGGAAAAATTTATGGACAGTTTTTAGTACTCAGCATGATTCTGGGTAATCAAGAGAAGGCACATAATCCTAAGGTTTACTCAAGGAGGGATCAAGAGTAGAAGAGTGGATCCATAGATGGAAAAGGTTGAAGAGACCTCCAGAATGCCTAACTTGGATGTCTAGTGAAAATCTTTACACCCTACAAATATGCAAGAGGGGACTACCACTACCTTTTTGTTCCACCAGCAAAGGAACAAAATACAAATCCAGTAACTGACCTAACAAAAATTAAAATTCATTAACAGCCTGAAAAAAGAGTTCAGAATAATCACTGTACTGAAGCTTAGTGAGTCACAAGAGAACCCACATAGACAACCAAAATAAATCAATAAAATAATACAGGAACAAAATTAGGAGTTTAACAAAAAGAAAACAGTCAAATAGAAACTTTGGAGCGGACTTAACACAGATATAAGAATCAGTGAACATGAAGACAGATTATTTAAAATTATTTACTAATTGAAGCAAAAAGAAAAAAAATGAATGAAAAAGAAAATCAGTAGGGCTTATAGGATACCATTATAAAAACCAGTATGCATTATGGAATACAAAAACAAGAAGAGAAGAAGCATATATACATATACACATAGATATACTCATATATGAAAATTTTTAAAGTTTCAAAAACATATATTAATTTACAAAATGAATGGTAAGAAAGATAAGAATCTCAGGAAACAGGCCACAATGAAGTTCAGCAGTAAAGAAGATGAAACAGTCATTGAGTCTGAAGAATGATAAAACATATAAATGGAGAAAAGAGAAAAGAACACGCTCAAAATTGGGGGAAACAAAGCAGTGTTAATTTGATGTAAATCGTATTTAACTAAAAAATACAAAAATCATTCATAGCTGTAAATCAAATAAATTTTCCTCTTAGATGGAGTCCAGGGAAAGAAAGTGATAACAGATCTGTCTGCATGAGAAGCTCTAGGTTCCAGTTAAAAAGTTAAATTCTCATAATTATCTTTCCACCTTTTAATACCCTGTGCTGAACATTCTGTTTTCTGAAGGGGTTTGGGGTCACCAGAAGAGGGGGTCTTGGTGTGAGAAATGAAGAGGCTTGACACAAAGTCTGTATCAGGGGACTGAGTAAACCTCAGGTCTATATTTATTATCATAAAACAGGAAGACATAGACAAAAACTGCTTGCTCAACATTAGCACTGATTAGGGAGGACATGGAGCAGATCAGAGAGAACGTCTCCCCCTTCGTTTTTGCAGAACCACAAACCTTGAGCACAACCTCTGCCTCCAGCATCAACAGATGTTTGGAATCTAGAGAATCTTTACCATAATTATTATTGGCACACCTCACATACACATTTTCTCTTGGAGACCAGTTTTCTGATCTCTTGCACACCCAACTTATGTGCCATTATGATTCTCTAGGTCTCTCAATCAGGAAGTAAGTCTTATGCTAAATATCAAGGCTTAGTTTCCCCTATACTTTTCTCCTCATATTCATTCTCTACCTCTTTTCACTCTGCTTTTCTGCACAGAAGGCTGACCTCAGTGGAAAATCTAAACCAAGTTCTCTTCCCTTCTGACTTCAGGTCAAATTCAGAAGTTTAAAGGACATGATGAGAGAGAAGTTAAGGTATTGGCACCAGGCTCTATCCTTGATGGCTCTGGTTTGGTAGGACCTGAATTTTTTTCATGTATGCTTCTCACTGGGTCTTGGGAAAACAACGGATTCCTCCAAGAAAACCTGTGATCTATTGTTAGATCACCCATTTTCCCCTTTTTAGTAGTTGCTTCTATCATGCTTAGATATAACTAAATCTAGATCAAGTAAAATGTGAAGGTGAAGAAAGAATCAGATGAAGAAAAATGAGACAGAAAAGATGGATAATGGAAATAAATGAAGGCAGAACAGAAGGCCAAAAGCACAATGCACTGACTGACAAATGAGGTGGAAAAAAGTAAAAGAAAAATTTCCCATTCTGTTACCTCTTCCAACCCAGCTGTCCTGGCTTAATGGAAGGAATAATCAAGGCAAGGATGAATGTCAAAAACCTGAGCAAGGTGCCCCCACTGAATGTCAATGTGAATGTCCATTTGTCTCTAATAGAAGACCTATCATTCATCTTGAAATTGGTGTTATCAGACTGATAAGAGCCAAGAGAGTTATTAGGCTAACTGAAACTCAGGATGCCCGAGAGGAGAAGGAAAAGGGAAGACTGATATATGTGACAGACAGGTTAAAGAGAGGCAGTATAATTTTATGTCAAAGCCAGCCAGTGTGTCAAGCCTCTTTCACCCTCAAAGGGCATGACAATTACTCCTGTCCCTTTAAGCAAGAACACAGTCTTGACCTACAAACAGCATTCAGCCTACCCACTCTCAATGTAATTTCTTTCCTTTTTGTTCCCATAGCCTCCAACTCATAATATTTCATGTATATTTTATAAAATTACTACCATTTAAAATTACCAATAAGACACTATTAAAATAGCCAAACTTGAAATACGTACATTTATTTCTTTTTTATAATCTGATGTCAAGTGCAGACTGGCAGTATTTTAATGGAAAAAAGAATTTTATTTACTTTGTTTTCTGATAATTAAACTCTACTCTTTTTCTGCAAATGGATGCCATCCATGCTTAAAATGTCAAATGATCCGAATTTATGAAAATAAAAGAAAATTAGGACAAAGAGGAAAGTTTAGTCCTGAAGAGAAGTCTGGCATAAATATGACAAAATTGATCCAATTACTATAAAAGAAAGAGAGAGGATTGTTCTTCAAATAACTCAGATGAAGTGAAGGGCATCTAGAAAAGATCTGACACACATGAAAGAAAATTACTCATCTAAAATTGTGGTAAACTATCACAACTGTTTAAAAAATCATCAGGGCTATCTTTTCCAAGTATTCATTTGTGTCCAATTTGCCATAAATTTGCATAATATGTTGATAAGCCCCTTAATCCAAGTATAATATATCAAATCAAATGCATTAATTAGTGTGACTGACTAGAATTCCCTCCAAAACCAAGATGGTTAGCTCTCAATTACCTGCTTTATTGGAGAGAAACAGCCCTGTGAGGGATAATCCCTACACATTTCTTCTTAGCTCTGGCACATAGTATGATGCTGGATTTTTGTTGGGTGACTGTTCATTTGCTTTTCAGCAATGTTTTCTTCCCAGTTATTTTTACTTAAGTATAACAAAGTAATCCACCTTTCCAAAGTACAAACTGGTTGACTGTTAACAAAAGCATTGAAACAGGGCCATGCTTAAAGTTGGGCAGGGGAAACAGATCAGAATTTCCTATATCTTTTTCTGGTGCTGTGTCTCCAGCTCAGGAGCTGAATGCCTGGATTCTCTAAGGTACATTATTACTGCCAAGGCTTTCACAGTCTTCCTAGCATGTACAGAACCTAACTGCAATTCAGACCAGTGATTGGTAATCATAATGAAATGTCAAGGCAAGTATTATTTGACTTCAGTCAAATTCTATCCCCAACTTATTTTCTAGTAAATATGGGTACATTTTATTTCAACTTTTCTGTTTTTGATTTGGCCTAACCTAGGAGAATCTTTAAAGAATATGGTATACATTAACTTTCTTGCTGAGAAAGCATGATCCAATCCTGATGTCCTTACAGTAAGTAATCAACAGCCATGAAAAGCCACATATCCATATTGTGTTCTGTAAGGAATCTCTAACATGACTTATGATGATAAATGGCCCTTTCTATGCAGAATATGAATAGCTTAATATTGCAATAGAAACTTCCACAGAACAACCCTTAACCAAAGGGTCATAGGTTATATGAGTTCTAGCAATTTAAGTTCATGAATTCATCCTAGAAAAAGTGGTACATACCTTATTGCTGAATATCACTATGGTCACTTTCAAAGTACTCCCCTTTGGAAGCTACACAGCAACACTAGTGATAAATACAGTGAATTCAAGGAAACTGTTCTCATGTAAAGATTTTGGAGGTGAAGTAATGGCAACTAGCAAGTAATTTAAAATATTATTTGTATTTTAAAATATACACAAATTATAAAGATCAAACTCTAGAATTCAAACACAATTGTAATACTAACTTTTCTCTGCTTTAAACTCTTTGATAGACATTTTAGCAGTATTAATTCTTTCAATCCATAAGCATGGAATATGTTTCCATTAATGTATGCTATCTTCCATTTATTTCATCAATGTGTTAAAAGTTTTCTAAATACAGATCTTTCAACCTCCTTGGTTAAATTTACTTCCAGGGAACTTAATAATTTATTTTTGATGCTATTATAAATGGAATTATTATCTTAATTTCATTTTTGATTGTTCATAGATAATGAATAGAAATGCTATTTATTTTACATACCACATATGTTTATATTATAACCTGAAACTTTACCAAATTTGTTTATTAGTTCTAGAAGTTTTTGGTGGAGTCTTTAGGGTTTTTTCTGTATAAAATTATTTCATCAGCAGAAACAATATCACTTCTTTCTTTCCTATATGGAGGCCTTTTATATTTTTCCTTGCCTAATTGTTTTAGCCAGCACTTCTAGTACTGTATTGAATAGAAGTAGTGAGAGTGGAAACCCTTATCTTGTGCCTAATTTTGGAGGAACATTCTCTCATCTATTTTTGAGTTTTTTAATTCAACAAAATTAATTTAATTAAATTACTTAAAGAACAGAAATTTGTTCTGGAGGCTAACAGTCTGAGACCAAGATGTCTGTCTACAGGGCCATGATCCATCTGAAGGCAACAGAGAAGGATCTTTTCCAGGCCTCTCTCCTAGTTCTAGGTGTTTCCTTGGTTTGTGGCAGCATAATTCCAATCTTCACATGGTATTCTCCCTGTATGCATGCCTGTCTATTCATGGGACACTCTTTTCATAGGGACATGAGTCATATTGAGTTAGGGGATGTCAGGATGATGACTAGTTCTTAACCTCCAACTTCAAGAATCATGGCTGAAGGAATAGTAGACAAAGCAATTTGCAAGACACAGATCCATAAATCACAGAAGCAGACTTTTGTTGCAAAGCAAAAGTATGTCCCAGAGAAGAAAAGAGCCGATTTCTGTGAGTGGAGACAATTCTGTGGAATACAAGATTTGTTCTTTTTATTTTCCTATGGATGGGTGAGTTGTAGCTTCAGCCCGCTCTCTGCATCATGGTTTCTCATAATGTCTGAAAACCCACTGAGAGGGTTGGTAGGTGGGTGAAATCTCAACATAGATGAGGTTACTATAACAGGACCACATTCTAAGGTTACTTTTGCTCACCCTCTCCTATTAGTGAGTGTGTTTTGTGCAGGGAAAATTCCATTAACCACAACTTACCATTAAGCACTTCTTTTCTAGAATCCATATTTAAGAAATGGTGCTGAGAGAACTAGTTAGCCACATGTAAAAAGACTGAAAATAGACTTGCACTTCTCACCTTGCACAAAAATTAACTTATGATGGATAAAAGATTTAAATCTAAGACACGGGACTCTAAAATCTCTAGAAGAAAGTGCAGGGAAAACTCTAGATCTTATGGGCCTCAGCAAAGAATTTACGACCCCATTGGCAATCACAATGACAACAACAAAAAAAATACATAAATGGGACCTAATCAAGTTAAAAAAATTCTGCAGAACCAAAGACACAATCAAAGCAAAGAGACAACCTTCAGAGTGAGAGAAGATCTTCACATTCTAAAATCTGAGAAAGGGCTAATAACCGAAATCTATAATGAACTCAAGCAAATCAACAAGAAAACAGAAAACAACCACATTACAAACTATAAAAGAGACTTAAACAGAACCTCTTTTCATGCAGATGGACAAATAAATGGCACCAAACACATGAAAACTTGCTCATCATCTCTTATTATCAGAGAAATGCAAATCAAAACTACTTTGTCATTCACTTAACCTGAGTAAGAATGGCCTACATCACAAGGTCCCAACACAGCAGATGCTGTCATAGGTGCAGAAAAAGAGAACATTTTTCATCCATTGTCATGGATGCAGTCTTGGTGGAACAGAAAACTAGTATAGCCTTTATGGAAAGAAGTAGGGAGATTCCTCAAAGAATTGAAAACAGACCTTTCATTTGATCCAGCAATCCTAATAACAGTCATTCTTCTTAGAAAAGTATCTCATTCTTCTTAGAAAAGTACAATAATGGAGAAGAAAGAATCCAATGTTCTCAATTCTAATACGAAGGCAGTAAATGATCTACACAAGATGGGGGGTAGGGGAATGAGGGATCAGGCAGTTGGGAGGAGGGAGGGGGCTGGGGGTCACGGTGTATAGCACACCTCTTGGGGGCAGGGACTTTACCTAACAACTGCAATCAATGTAACCTAATTCTTTGTACCCTTAATGAATCCCGAACAATAAAAAAAAAAAAAGACATTTGCACCTGAATGTTTATTGTAACTCAATTCATAAACTCAAAGATGTGGAAATAACCCAAGTGCCCTTCCACCCATAAATGTGGAAATGTAACAAATTGTGGTATCTGTATACCATAGACTATTATGCAGCCATAAGAAAAGATGGAGATTTCATATCTTTTGTAACAATCTGAAAGGATTGGAAAATGTTCTCCTATATATCACAAGAATGAAAAAATAAGCACCCCGTGTACTCAATACTAAGCTAAAACAAGTAGAATAACAACTATAGGCCCACATGAGAAAAAAACTCAGTTAAATTCAAAAATTATATTGTCTTTTAAACCTCATCTTTGATGTCACACAGCATCACTACTTCCATCAGCATGAGTTTGGTGTAAATAAAGAAAAAAACATAGATCTCCAATTCTTCATGGGAAAGATATAAATCATATGTTATGGAAGGAGAAATAGTATTGTGCCCATTTTAGAAAAATATAATCTGCCACATTCTCCAAAAACATCTATGGACAGGGTAACTTCCTAAAATATTTGAAGTCCAATAGTAGTCTTAACCTTTAAAAAAACTGATTAAAATTTTTTAGTTAATGGTTAAATTATTCCTATAGAAAAAAAATCAATCTCTACTTTTTGATTTTATAAAAATGAGATTTGTAATCTTCAACTGGTTAAATATCATATCTATGTATCTTATCCCAAAGAATCTGTTATTTACTTCATATTCTAATTTTAGTCATGCATTAATTACTTTCTTCTATCTGTTTTTCCCCCTAAGTGTTGTAAATTATTTTGATGAGGCCTATCATTGGCACTGAGTGTCAAGAGTATTGCTAAACCCACTTTAGTTATTTTGTGCTATTTGATTTTTCTAAGTGTATTTACCACATGGACATCATGTTATTGCCAGAGTATGAGATGTGCATTTAAGAAACTCTCTGGAGTATCTTCGAGTTCAAAAATATCATCTGGACAATGTTTTCTTTTGATAATCTCTTGAAAATGCTCACTAAATACCTTCAAAAATATTCAAAGAAGAAGGAGATTTTTTTCTAATATTCAAATATAAAACTGTTAGACAATTCCACAGAAGACCCAAAGAAAGTATAATAGTAACAATACTGCTTATATTACAAACCTGTTAGGCTAGAATGTGAGACTAACACATGCTTCAATCTGTTGTATACCTTGGTTTCCCTTCACAAAAGCCCTTCTCTTCACAAGAGCATCTGCCAAAAAGAGGATGCCTTGTTTAATTCTACCACCATGTTTTCTAATTCTGAGACTTAACGATTGTGCTGATAAGAAAAATTACAGTAATCTCTCTAACTCTTGGCTGATGCAATTTGGGGCTGGAAATGTATAGTCTCCTGCACTCTCTCTCACCAATTGCATTGTTTAAAAGGCTTCAAATATCATAAAAACTACCATGCAGGAGATGGAATCTAATTGGTTGTAGCAGAGTGTCCTGGGGAAGATAGTAGAGTTCTATACTTTAAGTGAAAGCAGAGACTAAACAAACAAAATTAAAGCATGATAAAAACTGTAAATTTTAAGCATGAACTAAAGATGGGAATGAAATACCATCTCAGTAGATAAGAGGTACACAAGAAAGAATTTTGACTGGTTGCAGAAAAAATTCTGTAAACATGGCATTTAACTAAATTATAGTGAAAGAGAGTAGACACAAGTCTACCAATTACCATAAATATCAGCCCGGATCCTCCATCTCTACATACAGATATAACGTGTACCAAGAGTAATTAAACACTCTGAATTAGTCATGAGTCAAAGTAGAATGTAGAACTGCAATTACAGTTAAGAAAATGAGAAAACTACACACAAAAAATCATTAAAATTATAATCAGACAAGTAAAAACTTTAAATTATTTTTAATCAGAACATAAATATTAAAATTTAAAATAGACTCTAGAAAAAATATAATGACATGTAGGTAGGAAAGGGAAATAAGAAAATAGTATGTTATTATTTTTATTAAATTTATAAGTATTTTATTAATATAAATTAATGCATAAAAACTAAAGTGAAGAGCTGTTTTATTGAAATTATGCACAAAATATAATTTTGTCAGATCTAAATAATTGCAATCTTAAATGAAATAGAAAAATTTCTAAGAAAATAGGAATTCTTAAAACTGACTTATCAGAAAAATTTTGTAATGTTTCATGTGTCTTGGCATATGTGTGTTTGAAAGGATGAGTGAGGGAATTTATAATGGAAAAATGGACTTTAAGAATATTTAGAAAGTTATCTGTGAAATAATCCACAATTATCTCTTCTGAGTAATGAAATTTGGGTTGAATTCTATTTTCTTAAAAATTAATATTAACAAATTCCTTATAAATACAAAAGTATCCAAATTAGAAAGGGAGAAGTAAACTTATTTTTATTTATAGATAATTTTGACATATGATCCTATATATAGAAAATTACAAAAAATAGAGAAAGCTATAGAAACTAATAAATAGATTCAGCAGGGTTGCCAGGTACAAAAATCACAAAAAAATCAGTTAATATTTCTTCACATCATCAATGAATGATCCAAAAAGAAATGAACAAACCAATTCCATTTATAATAACATCTAGAATAAAAAAAAAACAAACAGGAATTAATTTAACTAAAGATGTGAAAGATTTATACATTGAAACAACAAAACACTTCTAAAAGTTAAAGAAGACTTAAATAAACAGAAGACATCTTGTTAGTGGATTGGATGCCTTAATATTATGAAGATGGCAATACTATTCAAAGTGACCCACAAATTCAAACCCTGTCAAAATCCCAATAGCTCTCATTACAGAAATGAAAAACCCAAATCTCAAATTCAGATGAAATGGTAAGGGGAATTGAATAGCAACTATCTTGAAAAATAAGAACAAAGTTGGAGGATTGACGCTTCATGATTACAAAACTTTCTATAAAACTACAGTAATCAAAATAGTGTGGTGCTGGCATAAGGATAACCATATAGATAGATGGGATAGAATTGAGAGTACAGAAATACCCTATGCATCTATGACCAATTAATTTTTCAAGGAGGGTTTCAAGTCCATTCAACAGGGAAAGGATAGTCTATTCAACCTATGGTTCTTGGGCAACTGGACTTCCACATACAAAAGAATGAAGTTGCACACCTATCTCACACCACATTAAAAAAATAGAACTCAAAATAAATCAATGACTAAATATAGGAGTTAAAACTATATGCCTCTGAGAAGAAAAGATAGGGGTAAATTCATGACCTTGGATTGCCAGTATATAGATAGATAGATAGATAGATAGATAGACAGATAGATAGATTTTTTTTTTTTTTTGAGGCAGAGTCTCACTATGTCACCCTTAATAGAGTGCTGTGGCTTTGTAGTTCACAGCAACCTCAAACTCCTGGACTCAAGTGATTCTCTTGCCTCAGCCTCCCAAGTTTCTCCCAAGTTGCCTATCACTATGCCTGGCTATTTTGTTGCTGTTGTTGCAATTGTCATTGTTGTTTAACTGGCCCAGGCCAGGTTCGAACACGCCAACTTCGGTGTATGTGTCTAGCACCTTAACCACTGTGCTACAGATGTGGAGACAACCAATGGATTCTTAAATAAGACACCAAAAGCACATGCAACAAAGGAAAAAATAGACAAATTGAACTTCATGAATATTAAAACATTTGTTTATCACAGGACATAATCAAGATAGTGAAAAGACAGCCTAGAAAATGAGTGGAAATATTTATAAAACATATAGCTGATAAGATTTAACTATCTAGAATGTACAAAGAACACTTACAATTCAACAAAAATACTAACAACTTGATAAAAATGCACAAAGTACTTAAATAGATACTCTCCAAAGAAGATATACTACTGGCCAATAAACATATGAAAAGATGCTCCACATCATTAATCATTAGTAAGATTCAAATGAAAACCACTATGAGGCCAGATGCAGTAGCTCACACTTACAATTCCATAATATTAGCATTTTGGGAGGGCAAGGCAGGAGAATTGCTTGAGCACAGGAGGTCAAGACCAGCCTAAGGAAGAACAAGACTCCATCTCAATGAAATGAAATGAAATGGCAGGCATGGGTCATGCATGTACCTGTAGGTCCAGCTATTTGATAGACTGACAGAGAATTGTTTAAGCCCCCAAATTTGAGGTTGCAGTGAGCTATGATGATGCCACTACACTCTAACCAGGTCTATGAAAAACCACTTCATACCTACTAAACTGGCTATAATCCCCAAACTAGAAAATAACAAGTGTTGGGGGGCGTGGAGAGAAACTGGTATCCTCTACATTGCTGATAGAAATATAAAATGATTTAGCTACTATGGAGAACATTTGGGTGCTTCCTCAAAAAGTCAAGCATATAATTACTTAAAACTCAGATATTTCACACCTAGGTGTGTACCCATAAAAATTAAAAACAGACACTTCACAAAGATATTTATACTTATGTTTACAGCAATATTATTCACAATAGACAAAAGGTGGAAACAATACAAACATCTGTCAACAGATGAATGGAAAAACAAAACCTGATTCGTGGTAGTTTAGGACAAAGAGGAAGGGGAACAGATGCTTTGTCTAGGGAGTCCACTGAGAAACAGATAGTGATAGATGTTTTGTCTACTCAAAGGAACAAACTGACCAGAAAGGGGCCTCCCAAGAAGGAACAGGTGATATGTCAAGGAGTCTACAAGGAATGCTCAGATATTTGGTCTATAATAAGGGGTCTTCAAGAGCGGATCAACCCAAAAGAGACAGAGAAATAATAAAGTGAAGAGATGATCAAGGCTCTGATAGAGGGCCTTTGGGGCATGTGCAACGATGTCCCTAAATGACCTAACCTCATTAATATAGTAAAAATCACATACACCGGCACCATAGCAGTTTACTAATATCAAGGCAATCCCTAGAAATTACCATACAAAGATAGAAAAAGGGAGGGTTCCCATTGCTGGGAAGTGTTCACCCTTTTCCAAGAAAAATTATGAATGTCTGGC
Organism: Otolemur garnettii; assembly: GCF_000181295.1. Classification (NCBI taxonomy): domain Eukaryota; kingdom Metazoa; phylum Chordata; class Mammalia; order Primates; family Galagidae; genus Otolemur; species Otolemur garnettii. The sequence continues at coordinate 7,365,043 of NW_003852475.1, read as the reverse complement.
TCCCCACTTAAAATAGAATTAGGGAATCATTATAAGAGGAGAAATATTGTTAGACTCATGACCTCCTTGACCTGCAGGGGCTGACCCACTCTTTCTCTAGAATGTGCCATACCTTAATAAACTTTGATGCTTTTCCTGCTTGCACATGCTTGCTGTGCTCATTTATTCTGTTGACTCAGTACCAGGAACCAGTCATTGTTTCTGGGGACCAAGAACCAGGGAACACAGAGACCTGATAACTGCTCCCCTCACCTGACAATTATTCACCTTAAAAAGGAATGAAATTCTGTTATGTGCTAAGACATGGATGAACCCTGAAAAAATATGTTAAATGAAATAAGCCAATATAAAAGAACAAATACTTAATGACTTCACTTACATAAAATACATAAACTGGACAAATTCATAGAGACAGAAAGTATATCATTGATTACCAAGGGCTAAAGGAGGAGGGAATGGTTAAAGGCAAAAATGGTTAAACAGTTTGTTTCAGGTGATGAAAAGTTTAAGAAAGAGTATTTTATCATAAGGATATTTGCACTAGATTGTTTATTGCAGCTTAATTTACGATCACCAAATTCTGGAAATAACCTAAATTCCCACAAACCCAGGAGTGGATTAACAAGCTGTGTTTTATGTATACCATGTAATACTATTTAGCCATATAAAAGGGTGGAGACTTTACATCTTTTGTATTAACTTGGATTGGAGTAGAACACATTCTTCTTTGTAACGCAGCATAAGAATGGAGAAGCAAGAATCCAATGTACTCAATTCTAATATGAAGGTGGCATGTGTACTAATACAAGGTGAGGGGCAGGGGAATGAGGGAGCAGGGAGGAGGGATAGGGATGCCAGAGTGTAGGACACACCTCTTGGAGGCTGGACACAATTATAAGAAGGACTTTACCTAACAGATGCAATCAGTGTGACCTAACTCTTTGTACCCTCAATAAATCCCAAACAATAAGAAAAAAAGAAGCAAATTGTACTGATGCTTGTAAGACAATGAGACTGTAATTAGCACCACTGAATTGTACATTTTAAAATGGCAAGCTTTGTTATACATATATTTATTTATTACACATATATGTGCAAAGACATTTAGTGGCATGTAAACAGATTTATTGAACAAAAAAAGCAAACATTGCATGGAGTAAAGGCTCTTTTTAAAACTAAAAAATTAACAGTGATGGATGAATTTTTGCTTTCTTCTTTTAATTTTGTCATAGTTTCTCTGTATTTTCTACAATCAATATTTTTCACTTAGAAATATGTATTGTGTCTATCATACAGATATTAAGCTAATAATTCCTTCAGTGATGTTAAAATGAATGAATCAAAGTGAATTAAGAATATGAAAATGTAACCCTGTTGGATTTGAGCTACTTCCTTCAAAAAGCATAATGCTAGCCGTCAGCAAGTTGATTGGTAAATTTGTTCCACTTGCCCTTGCCTTGTGCCCTGGTCCTCCTTTTGATAGACCTGCTTACTCAACTTCAGTTATAGAGAATCAGTGAACCTAAAATCTTCCAAACACAGTCCAGTTCTTCAGAGTACTGTGGAATGATTATAATTCTGACTGCGCTATAAAATGAAATGCTCCATGTTAACAAACTTTCCTGATTTTTCTATTTGTTTTCATCTAACAGAGGTGGATGTTCTATTGTAGGAGAATTTGTAAAACTGAAGGTTGGAGAGAAATTTCCTTGTCTAGCAGAGAAAACACAAACATGCAGGTTTGCATGAAGTTCAATCCATGTGTCTCTAGAATACATGCCCAAAATAATCCTCTGAAGTCTGTTACCACCTAAAATGTATGTTCTCACTATGAAGAGTATGACTTGAGATTATGAGGACCCTTTAATTCATCTCTGCACAAGATTAGTTCCTCTTCAAAAGGCATTACGATATTTATTTAACAGTGACTACAAGAAATAACTTTTTAAAAATTCCAAGATTTAAATTTAAATAAAAGTATTCAGGCAAAGAACTTGACTCTGGGCCTATAATGCTTTCAGTTGTAATTTCTACACTGCTGATATTCTCATTTATCAGTATTTTTTTTTCTACTGGGACAGGTAAATAGACAAAAATCCATTGTCATCTTGACAATAATGTTGTTCCCTTAATTAAATAACTTCTTTTAGTTGTATCATTAGCAGGCTGAGCTTGTTCTTGATCCACCAATATTTTCATTGGGATTATGTATGACTTTTTTATTTCTGCTGTTTTCTCTCTCTAATTAATGCCACCCCAAATTTATACTCATACTTCTCAGATGATAAGAAACAGAACTAAGGGAGAATTTACCAAACTGTGAACTTGCAAATTCAAAAAGGTAAGAGTGGGTAGAAAATGTAAATGTGGGAAGCAAAAAATTCAAAGTTTAGGTTAACAGGCCTGTGGAAACTTGAAAAACAGTCTCTTTATGCATTTTTTTTAAATTAATGTATACTATTTTGGCCAAAAAAATAAAAATCTACATTTGCTAGCTGGATTAATCTCCCAGTTAGTAAGTTTTGATTTAATACAACTCCCTCATTTTACAGATGAAAAAGGTACTATCTAAAAAATGATAAGTTACAGAACCACTACAAGTTAATAAATAACTTTAAAATAACATGTACTAAGTGACATTATTTTAAGGCTGGCAAGTCTTGGAATATCTGGCCCCTTTCTAACTCTTCAGCCTAATCTCCTCCCAGATACTCCCCAAACACAATCTCAGCTTTTGCCACCCTGATCTTCTTCCAAAACGGCAAAGTTTATTTCCTTTGCCTTGAATTTTCACTGGCATTGTGACTTCCTTCAGCCAATGGGAGACCAGCAGATGTGACTCGGGAAAATTTGGGAAAAGTGCCCATGCATTTCTGCTCAATCTTGCCCTCTGCTGGTGCTGTGAGAACATGCACAGGCCTGCCTACCAGGTCAGTTTTCCCAAGAGATACGCTCCTATTTCCACCCACAGCCAGCTGTCAGGTAAACTACCCCTGCCAACCCAGACGGCCTCACCTTGCAGAAGCACAGCAGACCCCAGACGCATGAGCAAGCATAGCTGAGATCTTATTAAGTAGATGAGATTAGTTGTAACCCACAGATTCATGAACAAAACATTTGTTTTTTTATTGTTGCATGCCACTGAGATACTGTATTTGTTTGTTAGTCAGAATTACTGTGTCAATAACCTTCCAGCATTGCGCCTGTGACTACATTCAGGTGAGTCACATTGACTGAGGCTCATTCAGATAGGTCTGAGGCCAGTGAGGTGCAGGTGTAGCATAGACACCCTATGAATGCTTGCTCAGCTTGTGAATAACTGTAGGACTCAGATGGCAGGTGTAATTAGTTCAGAAATGGTTTCTAATTGATAATCACATTGGATCAAAAGCAAGCAGATTCAGGACCAAGGGCAGGCTTGAAATATGGTCAGACTGATGCCAACCAAATAAGAAGAAATCCTAGTCAATAGCAGGACAATAAATAAAATGGGGAAAAACCTTTTATTTTTAGGAACAAGTATTGACAGCTGGCACCAGGCTGGCTTGGGTTGGTTAGGACAGGACTTGGTTTCAGAAGCCAACAACAGGGAAGGATTCCTAAGAGAGCAGTGCCCTGTTTTCTAATAATAAACACCTGGGCCAACATCCAGTGAGGTCTAGCACGAGCATAATTTGGGGTCTTGCCAACCTCAGAGAAGTGATGGAGAGACATTTTATGCCTATAGTTATTATGAGCTATTGTTGTTATGCCTTTAACAAGCGAGAGCAATACAGTCATTTTTAACCAGATGAACCCAGGATAGTACTGCTAGACAAAAACAGGATGCCACATTTAACTGGACTTTTAGATGACGAAAATTAAACAACATAAGTATATCTCAAATAGTATATAAGATATATTTATTATATTTTTATCTGAAATTCAAATTTAACTGGGCTTCCTATATTTGTATTTGCTAAATCTTGCAACCCTACCCTGGTGCTCCTAAATGATTCTCTGGTTGAAACCTACTAGATCTCAAATGACCATACTTTATAACTCTGTTTCTTCCAGAAAACTGGTAAAGATAGAATTCCTTTCTGCCCTCAGTTAGTCAGCAGATAATATAATATATTTCAGATGAGGGAGTCAACCCTTACCTCTAGCTGTGTATGTTGTGTAAAAAGAAAACCACAGCCTCAGGTACCCTGTAAGGAGCTGGCTCTGCAGATCATTCCTTAGGGAAATTTCTTACCAACCACTTATAAGCAAGGACATGCAAATTGTACCTATGTCTACCAACTAAAACTAAAGCCTGTTCAATTCCACACTAACAATGAGTTACAAGTTTATCTTACAAGTAACAGAAACGGAGAAAAGACAGAATCAGGCATTCTTCCACCTACCCAAGGACATCTACATAATTGATGTTTCCTTCACTCCCTTATTTTATGTAAAATGCAGATTTCTTGGGCCTGAAAAGAAGGTAGCCACTACCCCATCAGCCCACCCTCCCCCTTGCCTTTTTCCTTCTTTCTGTATGCCTTTAAAATGCTAAAGATTCAAACCTTCCCTTCAGTAAAAACAGCCACATCTTGTCTGTGGTTAATGATTTTTTCTCCAGGCACATCTTCAAAATCTCCACTTAATAAACCTCCATTGATTGAGATTTTTGCCTTATTTATTTGGGTTGACAACTGACATATTATTGTTGCAGTATTTATCATAATGTTTGTTCTCAGGTTATTTTATTCTCCCTCAGTAACCTTTTAGCCACTCAGTAACTTGCATATTCTTTGCATTAAAGTAGTGGTGACAGCAGAAATAATGAAGGAAAAGAAGGAGTCAAAGGAATAGAACAAATAGGAAAGTTTTATAGTATACAAACAAAAGAATGAAGAGAAGGGATCAGAAAGAGAAAAGTTTTTTGTCTCCAAGAATAAAAGAAGATCCCTCATATTTGAGGTAATGGGGACAGTTGCATGGAACATGAGAAAGTAAAAAATTCCCTAGTAGACCCAGCAATGAGGGGATGAAACATGAGCAGGCTCCACAGAGGAGAAAATTCAGAACCAATCCAAATGCTGGGATTTTATGACTATAGGAGGTGACTTGCTGCTTATGGACTGCTACTGTCCTGCTATGTTTGTACCCAGAGCTGTGGGAACTTTACTTCTTGATGTTAGGGAGAGCCTTGCTTTGACATCATCACTGCTTATTAGGTAGACAGACTATCAACCTGTCTGTGCTCCCAAGAGACTGGTTTTCCAACAGCCTGCTACACAGGCTGGACAAATCATTCTTGAACTTCCGAGGGCTGTTTTCACATTAGAACTGGGTCTCCCTTTGAAACAATGCAACTAAAATGTACCCAAGTTTTGTGTGAGATATTTCAATTCTTCCAGGAGCCTGAAAACTATAATTCACTTTCTAAAAATGTGAGCTTTGCTGACAGACAAACATGATTCAAATCCTGGCTCTTCCCTTTACCAGGTATGAGTAAATTTATCAGTTTCTCAAACCTTAATGTCCTCCTCTATAAATGTGGAGATTAACCTCATTGAATGGTTCAATAAGATAAATACAATTCACAGTTCAAACATGCCCAGTAAGCATAGTTGTACTCAATAAATAAAGAGCTAAAAATAAAAACAAGACAAAGGGAAAGAAAAAGAAAATCCTAACTGTTGGGGACCTAACAGAGTGATACACGAACACTTTCCCCTCTTCCTCCTCCTTCTTCTTCTCCTCCTAAGACAAAGACATGAAGGCCCTAGTTAGTCCCCTCCCTGAGAAGTTCACACCGAAGGACCCTAACTTTCTGGACAAGCTGTGAATTTGCCCACCCTTGATACTCCCATATAAAAGGAATCTCTAAGGCCCCCTGCCGTAGACACCATCTTTGCATTATCCATGCAGGTCACCCTCCCCTCTCCATAAACTGGCCTGAACATCTTTACTCAGGTCTCAGTCTCATATTTGGGCACCACCACTTACACCTTTCATAGGGTGCAGAAACCCGGGCCTGAACTAAGGAACTTTACTGCTTACATCTTTCACTAACACTGTAGGCCAGGATTACAACAACGTAAATTGTATTATTTTGTACCACAATAACACCTCACATAGATAAGTCTTCTCAAACAATTTTCTCCATAGTCTTTTCTTCTCTGAAAGTAACTGAGTGGAGGCTGAGTTCCACGCTAGTTGGAAAATTTTGAGGAGGTCTTTTATATTGTTATGTTTTGTTTTTTTCAATATTAATATTCAGTAAATATTCAAGAAATGTTCATTACATGTCCTTCTCTGTGTATAAGGATTCAAAGACATAACATGTTTATCCAGGGTCACTGCCTCTGAAAAGTTCACAAAGCTGTAAGGGAAATAGATGGGTAACAGGTTATGGTCCTACTGGAGCACCTTGGTCTGCTAGAAACCATGAGTAATAGGTCTACCACCACTCACGTCTCCTGTGTAACCTCATCTGGGCAATCTGGCTCAACTTTTATGGTACAAAGTTATGGGTTGTTCTTCAGTTGCCATGGACCCTCAGGTTGAAGGTCAAGTAACCTGAGCATGCCCAGATGAACCAGTCAGGTGACCCTGGGTGGAACCTAGTGTTATGGAGCAAGAAAAAAACCACATGGCCAATTTCAAAGTATCCAAATTGGAGTCTTTATTTTAGCCGGCCAGCAGCTATTTCCTCAAGTCTCTGAGAGATCAGGGGAGAGCAGCCCCGACCACAGTTGATGCACAGTTTTTATAAGTTGGATGACACAGCAAAGCAAGCTGCCAGATTCCGTGATCAGCACATACAAAAGCAGATGTATGGCACTTCTGGTTACTTGGTTAAGCAAAACAATAGTTAAGTAAAAATATTTTTAACATCAATGGGGTCAGCATGACCTTATCCTGCCTGTGTATGCTCCATCAAGGCCTTATCCTATGGGTATTCTCAAGGCCCATTCCCAAGGTCCCATTCTTCCCTTCTTTGTTTTCTTGTGGGGAGGGGAGAGTGGGAGTTGGACTCCTGTCCCATCAGCCCACCATCTCATTACATGCTAGGACTAAAGTGCTAGAATGGAGAAGTCAGGATTAAGAAACAGATACCACATAGCAGGATCCATCATTGAACCAGACTGAGCTCTCACATCATCCCATAAGAGGATCCAGTCAGAACACATTTCCTAATACCACCCAAATGGAAGATACTATCAGGCCCAACTTCCTTGTTCTGGGACACCCTGCTTTGGGAACTACCCCTAGTGTGCCCTTTATCATGCCATGTAATAACAACCCTCTTGCTATAACCAGATTTGTTGTGTCTATTGACTTGATACCTCCCAAGCAAATGAACCTGTGTTTGGGAGGTAACATGGGGAGTGTGATAGGAGTCTGGATGTTGACACTTTGCAAGGCATGGAACACTTCTGAGTGAGCAAGGATCAGATGTTCCAAATGGCAATGTTGCTCCCTGGGTGAAACACTGAGAAAAGTAAGCAGTTCAGGAGCCACCTGAACTGCTTCTTACATGGATGGAGCTGGAACATATTCCTCTTAGCAAAGTATCTCAAGAATAAGCAAAAATAAAAAAGTATCTCTCCATTCTTGAGATACTTTGCTAAGAAGTATCCATCCATGCTTTTTTCTTTCTTTTTTTTTTTTTAAATTAAATCATAGCTGTGTACATTAATGCAGTCATGGAGTACAATGTGCTGGTTCTACATACAATCTGAAATATTTTCATCAAACTGGTTAACATTGCCTTCATGGCATTTTCTTAGTTATTGTGTTAAGACATCTACATTCCACACCTAGTAAGTTTCACATGCACCCTTGTAAGATTCACTGTAAGTGTGGTCTCACCAATTACCCTCCCTCTACCCAGCCTCTCCCCTCCTCTCCCCTCTCTTTCCCCTTTCCTCATATTCTTGGGGTATAATTGGGTTATAGCTTTCATATGAAAGCTATAAATTAGTTTCACAGTAGGGTTGAGTACATTGGATACTTTTTCTTCCATTCTTGAGATACTTTGTTAAGAAGAATATGTTCCAGCTCCAACCATGTAAACATAAAGGAGGTAAAGTCTCCATCTTTCTTTAAGGTTGCATAATATTCCATGGTGTACATATACCACAATTCATTGATCCATTTGTGGGTTGATGGGCACTTGGGCTTCTATGACTTAGTAATTATGAATTGGGCTGCAATAAACACTTCAGTATAAATATCTTTGTTATAATGTGATTTTTGGTCTTCTGGATATATACCTAGTAGAGGAATTGTAGGTTAGAAAGGCAGGTCTATCTTTAGATCTCTAAGTGTTCTCCAAACATCTTTCCAAAGGAACATATCAGTTTGCATTCCTGCCAGCAGTGTAGAAGTGTTCCCTTTTCTCCACATCCATGCCAACATCTCTGGTTTGGGGATTTTGTGATATGGGCTAGTCTTACTGGAGTTAGGTGATATCTCAAAGTAGTTTTGATTTGCACTTCTCTAATGATTAAGGATGATGAGCATTTTTCATGTCTGTAGACTGTGCACCTGTCTTCTTCAGAGAAGTTTCTCTTCAAGTCCCTTGCCCACCCTGAGATGGGATCACTTGTTCTTTTCTTGCTAATATATTTGAATTCTCTGTGGACTCTGGTTATTAAACCTTTGTCAAAGACATACCTGCAAATATTTTCTTCCATTCTAAGGGCTCTCTGCTTACTTTACTTACTGTGTTCTTAGCTGTGCAGAAGCTTTTTAGTTTGATCAGGTTCCAGTAGTGTATTTTTGATGCTGCTTCAATTGCTGGGAGGGTCCTCCTCATAAAATATTTGCCCAGGCCGATTTCTTCAAGAGTTTTCCCTGTACTTTCTTCTAATATTTTTATAGTTTTATGTCTTAAGTTTAAATCTTTAATACAGTGATAGTCTATCTTAGTTAATGGTGGCTCCAAAATGCAGTAGAACAAGCCCTGTCTTAGGATTCAGACAGATATAATTATACATCTAGCTGTGTGACCTAGACCACCGTACTTAAATTCTCTGAGCTTTGTCTCTTGATTTGAATAATGGAAATAATCATGCCTTTCTCTGAGGACTGATGTAACAAATTAAGAGAATCTATGCCAAACATTCTATTAAATATCAATGACTAGTAAAATCTCAGAAAAAAGGTAGCTCTTATTAATATTTTCATAATCATAAAGTTATACTTACTAAGTTAAGAAGAAAACAGTATCTGTGTAACTGAAAATTTTCTCAGGGAAGAAAAATTAAAAGAAGCCAAGAAAACAATGGCTTGTTAATTGGAAGGCACAAAGTAAACATAAGATTATATATTGTAATTATAATATGGACACAAACAGGAATATTTGAATACATATGTTCAGCTATATCTCAACATTCTGCCTTGGGTTATTCTCCCAACCATCATTGATGAAAGGAAAACATTGGTAGAGATATTTGTGTTTGTTTAGGGAAGGATTGAAACTCTGGAATGAACATACAATAGGAATTCTTTTCTTTTTTCTTTTTTTTTCTTTTTAGGCTTCTCTAACCACCCTTTTGGAAGCATGTTTATAAATTTCAGTTTCCTTTGTCAGTTAATGAAACCTTCTATTCTATATTTTTTATCTTCCTATAATAAGAAATTCTTCCTGGACCCTTGAGGAAAATAATGTAAAATAGATTCCAAAAAGCATTCCGACTGTCAGTTATATTCTGAGAAAGGGCAGATTAATCCCCGTGGACCTCATAGCTGACAAAGTCCTCACTTAATGTGTTTAGCTATAGTGCTGAGAGGAATTTGATAACAACACTCTGGGTGCCTTGATGCTGTTACATGGAATAATTACTGCCCTGGGGGATTGAAGGTAATCAGATATGCTGGGTCTCCTCCCACCTCAGAGAAGAAAGGGGCAAGGGTGATTATCTTTTCATAACACCAGCAGGTATTATGTCTCATTTCTTAAATTCATTTCAATGAAATGACACTGTTTTTGTTTTCCTTAAGCCACTTACTTTCCTAGCCTTTCTCTTTTTCCTTATTTATTTATTTATTTTTCTTTGTTTTCTTTTCAATATAAAGAAACCCAATTTTCCGTTTGCAAACTTTAGTGTGAAAATGAAAATTATGGTGGGGAATGAAATAAAAGGAACTCCCCCACACTGCTGCTGGGAGTACAAATTGTTAAAGTCAGTTTGGAAATATTTTAGTATTATATAGTGAAGTTTATGATATGCATATCCACTCACAGGAATATACCCTAAAGAAATAAGTGCACATGTGCTCCTAGAGACATGCATAAGAATAAGAATAGTAGCATTATTCATAATAACCCCACATTGGGAAAAAATGTCCATCAAAAACAGACTAGATACATTGTAACTATATTCATAATTTTGGATACTGAATTACAATTCAGCAGTAACTGCAGACATTTGTGAAAACACAAATAAACTTCCAAATACAAAAGATATCAGACACTAAACAGCATATACTATCTGATTACATGTATATAATGTCCAAAACCTGTGAAAGTAAATTATTTTATTGAGGCTTACATTCTTAGTTTTTCTCTACCACAAGGATGTCTAAACACTCATTAAGTCTTTACCTCTGGGGGATTTAAACTCTCTTGAAGTAAAGAAAGGACTTGTTAGTCTTTCTCTACCCTTCATGGGTCTAGACATTCATTAAGCAAATAGCACTCCCAGGGTTGCTATCTTTCGTCTGGTTCTGTTAAAGATTCCTTCCAGCCTGGGTGGTGGTTCATACCTATAATCCCAGAACTCTGGGAGGCTGAGGCAGGTGGATTGCTTGAGCTCAGGAGATCAAGATCAGCCTGAGCAAGAGCTAGCTCCCATTTCTACTAAAAATAGAAAAACTAGCCAGATGTAGCTGGCACCTATAGTCCCAGCTACTTGGAAAGCTGAGGTAAGAAAATAGGTGGAGCCCAGGAGTTTGGAGTTACTGTGAGCTATGATACCAGAGCACTCTAAACTGGGAGCAACAGAGTGAGACTTTATCTCAAAAAGTACGTAAGTAAATAAATAAATACCAAGATTCCTTCCAGGTTAGAGCATTTACAGCAGAAAACCCTCTGACCTTTCCTAAGGCCTCTGGCAGATGACCTTCATCTATTACACAACATCACACAGTACTGAATTAGGAGGCACATGTTATTGGATGAAGTAGGTCTGGCCACCTGTCACTGTCAGTCAATATGCAGATGTGGGGATAGGTACATCAAACTTTGTCAGAAGGCTGGTGAGTCTGGAGAACAGTAAGAGTAGCTGTTCTGTTCTTTCATTTCCAAAATCACAGTTTTTCATATAAAAGTTCAAAGCAAAAACCTTATTAACCCTTATTTTAAATAATAATTAGCATAACTCAATGACCTATTACAACATTCCAATTTAAAATTCCAATTTAATCTCCTAAATCAATCCACCTATAACTACTCAAGATAGGCATCTTTAGGGTGGGAGCTAAATTTACAAAATAACAAGAATAGGAGACAGGAGGTAAAGGTCACTTAAGGCCTAAACTGACCAGACCAGCTGTGCCATGTTGGCTCTGGCCTGACTGACTCCATCGTATTCTCACTGCATGTGCTTGCACACATTCATCACATCCTAAATGTTGCCTGAGGGTTCATCAGATGTATAAAAGAATTCTCTTATACCAGTTTGGGGCTGACACCATTTTTGGTTGGAGCCCATCTGCATGCAGATGTTTTAATAAATCTTTGCTATTAACTATACTAAGTCCAGTTCTTTGAGACACTTTCCATTCTATACTTAGGTTTTAAACTTCACCCCTCCTCTCTCAAATAGAAGGGTAAGATTACCAGGGAAGTCAAAATATTATTTATACTTTAGGGAGAGAGGACTGTGATTGAAAAGAGGCCTTTGGAGGACAGGATTTGGAAGTACTAGAGGTGTTTAATTTTTGGACATAGGGCTCAATACATTATCCTATCAACCTATATTTAACTCGTTTAACTATATAGTTATATCTTAAGCATTTTCTATGTTTTATGTTTCACAATAAAAAGAGCTTTTAAAAAAGTCTTTTTTGGTTTGTTCTTGTTTTCCTTAAGCAATTTTCTCTACACAAAGGAAAGGTGATTACGAATGACTGGGTTCACACTGAGCCTTTAATATGCATAATCTCTTCTAATTCTAACACTGATCCTGTAAAAAGGGTCTTCCCCCATTAAAGAAGTAAAGAAAGAGGCTCAGGGAGGACCAGGAACTTGTCAGTGGCCACATAACCAGTGAAAGCAAAGCCAACAGCTAACCTCAGGTTTGATCCAAAGGGCATGTTCTCTGTTTCATCCTGCTGATTATTTCTACATTAAGCATAGCTTTATAGATAGAAATTTTATATTTTCTAAGTGGAAGCCTAACTAAACAGAATGTGAGTATTAATACACAAACAACTTCAAATATTTTAAATATAACCTAAATGATAATTGTTTAGAAATATGTATACCTAATTCTGCACTGAAGCCAGAACATTTCATTGAATGAATGTGTATTTATTAGGCTAAATTAATATTAACTATTTCTTTTTCAATTGTAAAAACAATTTTGTGAGCCATTGGCTCATGCAAATAGGGTTCAGGAAAGAACAGTATGAGACCAAAGATCTCCATTTGTATTCTAAGATCTTCTGCTATGTAGACATGGGGTCAGTGAAAGAAACAAAGACAGAGGAAAAAGCTAACAAAGATCTTTTCACCTAGGAGTAGAAGGTCATGGATGTATTCTGTATACATATTTGAGTACTTATGGTCATACTTGTTCTAAGCCCTAGGGACACAATGATAAAAATAAAGCCAACTCAGTGTGGAAGACAATGTTCTCTGCAAGAAACTGAGGAAATAAATGAGCTATGAGAAAGTGGTAGAGGGGGAACCAAAGCAAATAAAGATAGATGGGGAGAGTTTGGAGTCACAGTGAAGGTGGTGTTACTGACAGAAACCAAAGCCTCTTTCAAAAAGTGACATATAAACCAACACCAGAAAGAAGACCAAGAGCAAACTTCAAGAGTACCTCATCTCATCTAGACCATAAAGCCAGGTGAGATATGGGGAAGCCTCGTACTCCCAGTATGCTTTCAGTTTGTTCTGTTTTAAAAGTTTAGAATTAATCTGAAGCTTGTTTATATAACTGACAGGTGAAAGATTAGCAACTAACCTTTAGGAAAGATAGATCAAAGTCAATACTCTGACAACTGCAACTGAAGATTGATGATCCAGCAGGCAACCTATTTTTATTGCTGATAACCATCAAGCAAGTCATGATTACTTGGACAGAACTCACTCACTGACACTTTTATCTTTTCCCTTTATAAGCTGCTCAATAAGCGGAGATGAGATGGTCATTGAGACAGCAGTCCACCACCATCTTTCCCTCACCAACATTCACCTCTTGGGTTGGTTCTTAGATGGTGGGCAGCCAAACTTATTTCTGGCAACACAACCACACAGCCACAAAATTTGGGAAAAGGTACTTCAGGCAGAGATAACAGTAAGTACAAATTCCTGAGTTAGAATTCCACTTGTATGTATTCAAAATCAATGTGCATGAAAAATAGCATGAGAATGTCAGTTAGGATTTGATTCAGCTTCACATAACAAACATTCCAAAGTAACAGTACCTTAAATGGAAATCATTAGTCTAGAATTGGAAGGGCAGATTCACAAAGCCTTCAGGAATCCAGGTTATTTCTATAATATGGCTTCAGCATCTTCCTTGTGGTGTAAAATGGCCACATCATTTCCACCCCTCACAACTGAATTTCAGCTATGGGCAGGTGGGAGTGATGACAATGAATCTACCACACTCTCTTTAACAAAAGCTCTAACCCTGCCCTGAGCTAACCAGCCACGTCTGGCTTCTGTACTAGCATGCTCACTCAGCTATGCAAAATATATAAAAAGACAGTTGGCCCCCTACTTGGCCGCTGTCTGTCTCTCAGAGCAGTGGCCCCCTGCGCAGAGGAAATAAATCACCAATTGATTGCACTTAAGTGGGGTCTGAGTCTATCTTTTCACGTCACAACAGTTACAACATCTAGAGATCCCACCAAGATTTGAGCCATAGAGCACTCAGAAACCTGGTAGTCCTCAGCCCTCCCCCTGGGTGACCCTCGGGATTCTGAGGGGAGGTACCCCCTGCAGATGTCCCGGGGCCCCCAGGTCCTGAGGAGCCCCAGGAAGGTGTCAGATAACAATTGGCAAATGGTGAAGTCCTTCTGACCTTTTGAGGTAAGGAAAAACCAGCTTCCAAATTTCTCTCTATGAAACTGCAATTCTCTATTCCGGTGAGGGAGCAGGAAGGTCAGACATGACATAACTTCCTCTCCAAGGACCCCACAGGACACTGTGGTGAGTCCCTGGTCTGTTAGGTTTTCTTTCTTTGGACTCATAGAGGGTGAGTGCCTGGTCTGTCATGTTTTCTTCTCTGGACTCACAGAGGGTGAGTCCCTGGTCAGTTAAGTTTTCTCCTCTGGACTCACAGGGGATAAGTCCCTGGTAGGTCCCCATTCCCTATGTTTACCCCTTCCTATGTTGGTGAGATTGTGTGAAACCTGTCAGTGATTTTGTATTTGATTTATCAATTCCAGTGTTTTATTCAATGTCTCCTCCAGAACTGGACAAGGCCCCAGTCCACTGACCCTGAACATTTACTCAAGTGGATCATGGATCAATTCTTTCAAGGAACTCTCTTAGATTTTGATCCAGGAGAGGTCTCCGTGTTTTCCTTCCTCCTCCTTTTCTGGTAAACTGATCATTTACTATCCCTGAGACTGGTCATCACTTTCGTTCTTATGTGTCCAATATCACATACTTACTGGTGTACGACTAGTATTGACTTGTCAAATTTATGTTTGTCCTACTGTTTCCAATGGTTTGTCAGAATTCCTTTCAAGGATTAGTCAATTCTGAGTCAGGGTGTCAACATTTCTGTTTTCTTGTCTGTCAACATGACAATGTACAATTTGTTTTAACCCAGGCTACAGTGACTGGTTGTGGCTGGGGCACAAGAGCTGCTTTTCACCCAGGGGGAGGGCACTGGGAATTTCTCAGCCCCTGGTGAAAGACTGACTCTGTCCCCCTGCCTCACTCTGCCAAATTATTTGATTAAATTACCTTCTCTCTCTTATATCCTCTATGTCTCCCACTGCCCTCAACATCGCTCTCTGGGTGGGTGTTGGACTTTACTATATAGTTTTGCTCTAGAATCTTGGTCTGTTTGACAGCATGCTGTGCTGATTGACTCTTATCTTTCTTACATGGCCCTTTTGTACTTCCTCATTTTATTTTAACACTGTAGTGTAAATAACCCACTGGCGTTTTGAGACCCTCTCTTTCCGGCAATTAAAGAGTTACTACAAAGTTTGTTAAAACTGTTCTTCTTTTTGGCTGCTAAAAACTGTGGTTCTTATGTTATGAATAATCTTGAAATAAAGTGCTGGCACTCAAAAACCCAAGGTCAATCACCCATTTAGAACAAAAAAGGGAGAGTCCTCTTTACTTTTTAAAATAACAGCCACTTGACATTACTCTGATTGGCATGTATTCTGCTGATCCTCAGGTGGCCTCCAGTAGGGGGGAAGGCTGTGGTCTCTCTGAGGGGAAGCAGTCCCCTGGAAACATCCCAGGGTCCCTGGAGAACCTGGAGCCCTCAGGAGACTGGCTGATGATCACTCCTAAATTCACCTGTGAGTCCACCTTTGGAGGTAAGCCACTTTAACATCTGTTTTTGGCTAGTGTCTGCAGACATTAATATAATTATTCATGGTTTTTTATTATATTTATTTGTTGTGAATTGTTAGGAAAATATGTAACTGTTTGTTAAATTCAATTACTGTAATTTATGTAGAGCCTCCATGGGAAGGCCAAAGAGACAGGAACTTTGGACAGGGACGTTAGGTTGCTGGGCTATTGGCCTGTGAAAAGCTTTTGGAGACATGAAGAACCTCAGCCCTATTAGCCAGTCAGGAGCTCCCAGAAATATGTGTTTGCACCCATCACCAGAAACACCATTAAATAAAAAGGGGGTCCAATCAACCCCTGGGGTGTTAGATCACCCACAGGCCTGTTAAAAGTTGTATAAGAGGGTATTCTGGTTCTAGTTTTGAGAATACAAGAGTGTGAGAGGAAGTGTGAACTATTAGACATTGTTCATGTTGGGCCCGTGTCTGCCATGTCATTTTATGTCATTTGTTCAGTGTTTATTACAGAATTAGTCTTGGCTGGAAACAGTTTTGTATTAAACTAGAGAAAGAAAGAAAAAAAAACAAGTATACAAGAGTTTAGAAAAAATTCTTGCTTTTTAAACCTTGTAAGTATCAGTTTGACTGGGTGAATAATTAGCTTCATGGTGAACTGGAATCCTGCTTTATAGGAATTATATTTCTTTGCGAGTTAAAAAAATTAAACAAAAAAATCTTGTGTCATAAATTTGTCCTGAAACAAAATGGTTGTGTAAGGGAGTAAAAGATAGGACAAAGGTTGAAAAGACCTGAAATATTTGTGAAATGTCTGTGTAGGTTAAATAAAACTTATGAAAAAGTTTACATGTAATCCAATAAACTATGTATTTCCTTTAAAAATCTTTTAACTTATAATTTTGTTTAAACAAATGTTTTGATATTTGATAAAACTTCCAAAGTCAAAACTCTAAATTTGGAGCTCAGCAACACTGTGGTTTTGGTACTGGTTATGTGCACCAAGGCTGGTGAATTCAAATTCAGCCTGGGCCAACTAAACAACAACTCTAAATTTGGTCTCTTTGGAGTATTAAGACTACTGAAAACCTGAGAACAACTAATTAAACTTGATTCATTTAAATGTATAGGAAACGTTGTCAATACGAAATGGTAATTAATTTTATATAAATTATGGTCACATGTATATTATAATACTTAAAACATTAGTCTGTCCTAAAGTGTAAAATATTAATCTGTCTTAATGTTTATTCAAATTCCTACTGTCATTAAAATTCAGTACTTTTAAAGTAAAAGTAGACTTTTAAAACTTTCATTAGAAAGATAACATGCCTAGAAATATTGCTAGCCTAACTTCAAACAGAACAGAAATAAGCTACATAGAACTAAGCTGATTTGTTACAGTTTAAAATATTGCTGATTCTTTGTGTTTCATTTTCTATCTTTTAAGCTATTTATAACTTTTTGAGCAGAGTCTGAAATATGTGTTTTTTCTCTCTCCTTAATTTCTCTAAAATTTAAAAGCCATTTATAAGTATTCTTAATTCCTGACAATACAGTTATTTGCATAAGTTCAATAAGAATCTGTTTTGTTCTATAAAATAATGAAGACACTGGTTAGTTTACCAAGACTTTGTCTGGAATAGCATTTCCAGAGGTGTCCAGACTATACTAAGAGGTTAAAGTTGACTTTATAAGCCAAAAAAATCCTTTGAAAAAAGGAATTGGCTGGATACCCATCAATAATGTTTCCTAATCTGTGCTAAATAACGAAGGTAACTTCCTGACAGGTCTGGGAATCTAAATGTGCTTAATGACCTTAAGAGAAGAAGAATTTACCCAATGCATACAGTCATCTAATGGCACAGATGAAACCTGGGCTCATGAAAGGCTTCAAGTCCAACTGAGATCCCTTACAAAAGATTCCAGCAAAGCCAATTTTAAGAGAGCCTAAATGACTAAAAATTAATTATTCTTACTGCACTCTATGCATATAGTCAGATCCAGTATACCGAAGGTACAGTTTATTTTAGCAACTAATCTGATGAAAAGGGAAATTGAAGAGAGAAAAAATAGTTCAAGAAAAAAAAGAAAAAGGCTATGGCCCACCTGTATTAAATCCCAGCCTTGCCTATAATATCACCTCATAAAGTGAAATATAATTGTTTTAAAATAAAATACATAAACAGAACCATAAAAGCAGAAATTGGTAAACTCTGCCAGAAAGCAAAGCTTAATTAAATACGGGCCTTGCCAATAATGTTGTTCAAAGAGGCCTTTGTCAAAAAACACTGAAGTATTTAATCATGTTCTATTTAATCTTTTGCATCTGTACATTCTTTTTCTCTGCAAAAAAAATCAAGGGAACTCAAATGTCAAGAACTTTCAGAGTGTCCATCTGCAGGACTTGAGACCTGGCAGATCAGTCCAAGCCATTGTAAATGTACACTTTGACTCCACCACAGCCTTCAGGCTGGCCCCCACCAACTATCCCCAGCCATGTACCAGGATGACCTGAGTGGCCCCCAAGCCATGGAGAGACCTGCAGAGAGCAGGACTCTGGTGGGGGCTTCTCCTACAGTTACCCTGCCATAGAGTAGCTGCATACTGCCTGAAGATAGAACTAAGCGTGAGTGCCCTTTGGGACATGGGGGTGCTCTCTGCCAGACAGTCTTAGAGTTGGACAATACATGGCCCTTCTGGCTGACTTCAGTAACTTCTACCCAAAATTAAAAAACTTACGCCTTTGGGAGGGACCTAAAAAAAAAAAAAATAAAGCTGGAAGTAGTGTTTCTGATTCGATTCATAGCCCCAGTGGCTTACTCCTCTACAATGGCCAGAAAACAGATGACAAGGAGAACTTTACATAACCCTAGGGAAAACATATTATGAACGAGAACCCCCCCCTTACCCACTACCAACTCCTCCCTAGTGATTCAGATGAATCAAGGGTTTGATTCCCCAAAAAGACCAGTGGGGAATGAAACAGGCTTCCCAACTCTTTCCTAAGCCCCCTCCTTCCCCCCAGAGTTGATTCCAAGAACAGGCTTCAGAATAAGGAAGCATGAAAAGTCCCAAGTTCAAGTTCCTGGTGGACAAACAATGTTGGAAACTTACCTAAATTATAACTCCCAAGCTGTAAACATAGTTACCCAAACTGTAACCCTGCCCTGAGCTAACTGGCCCACATCTCACTTCTGTACTAGCATGATCACTCAGCTATGCAAAAAATATAAAAAGACAGCTAGCCCCCTACTTGGCCACAGTCTGTCTCTCAGAGCATCAGCCCCCTGCACAGAGGAAATAAATCACCAATCGATTGCACTTAAATGGGGTCTGAGTCTATCCTTTCTGGTCACAGTTCAAAATGATTACTCTAAGTGAAAGAGAGGATGTAAAATCCCAGGATAAAACTTTTTTTTCCTTTTTTCACTAAAAATGGAAAAGAAAATGTATGTTTTATGCAATAAGCAATTTTTCCCAGAGGAAAAAAAGTAAAAGAACTGAATATGGAAAGGTAGATATGGGTAACTCATTTAGGAACTTTAGTAGACCATAGTAATTTGAATTTTATAGTTGCAGGCAAGGATCACTTAGCCCTGGGATAATAACTAGTTTGACTGTAGGAGTTGCTAGAGAGAGAGAGCCTTAACTGTGTACTCTACATATATGGTCACTTCCTCAAGCCTGTCTCAGAGATCGCCAGGGCTGTGGAGGTCATCATCATAACTTGAAATCATTAAATCATCTGATTCTTTCTTTATTTTTTCCTTTGGGTGACTGAGTCTCACTCTGTCACCCTGGCTTGAGTACAGTGACCCAGGCATAGCTCACAGTAACCTCAAACTCCTAGACTCAAGTAATCCTCCTATCTCAGCATCTCAAGTAGCTGGGACTACAAATGCACACCTCCATACCTAGCTATTTTATTAAGAGGTAGGGTTCTCCTTTATTACCCAATCTCAACCTCCTGGGTTCAAGTGATCCTCCTACCTCTACCTCCCCAAATGCTAAGATAACAAGTATTAGGCACCATACCCATCCCTGACTCTTCACTTTTTATCTCCCTTTCAAAAGTCAGTCACCATGTCCCATCAATTATATTGCACAAAGAATGGAAAATCTTGACATAAAATAAAATTTTGAGCTAAAAAACCATCTCTAGTAATATCAGCAGGGAAGGAAAAGGGACAGAAATGACACTGCTTTGCATTATGGGTATAATCTTGTTTCTCCCACCCCCGACCCTCTGCCAAAATATACATTGAACTCCTAACCCTTAGTAGCTCTGATTGTGATCTTATTTGAAAATAGAGTCTTTGAAGATGTAATCAAGTTAAAATGATGCCATGCTTAATTAGGGTGGGCCCTAACTTCAATGGCTGTTATCTTTATTATAAGGTCATGTGAAGACACAGCGACACAGAGAAGCACATGAAGAAAGTCATGTGATGCAGAAGCAGAGATTGAATAAGAAACACCAAAGACTGATAATCACTACAATCAGCTAGGAATGGGTGGAAATGAATTCTTCCTGAGAGCCTCCTGGAGGAACCAACATTGCCAAAACTTACATTTCAGACTGCTTATCTCTAGAACTGTGAGAGAATAAGTTACTGTTGTTTAAAGCCACTCAGTTTATGGTAATTTGTTAAGGCAGCCCTAGCAAACCATTACACCCTATTTCACAGGTTCTGAGACAGAGTTGAAGCTGAAAAGAGAAACGGGAATCCAATCAGTAGCTTAGAATAAACAAAGTCCCAGCAGTACTGGGAACAGTTTTAGAAATAATTACAACTTTTTACCAGAGAGCCGAGATAACACTTGAATTAAAATATGGTAATTTTGACACACCCCAAGCCACTATCTTTCACTTTTGAGTTATAAAGGAGAATATAATTGGAAAGGCTGAAATTGCAGACCAGCTGGTGGAAAGTGAGTAACTCACAATTTGTTCTCCTGTTTACTATTCTTTCTTCAGGATTAAAAATCAGATAGGATCATCATACATTTAAAAGGCACCAAGCAAGCATTTATTGAATGATATTTTAAATGTTTTAGAAAAAATTACAAATAAAGGACATTTTGCTTTCATATATACTCTTAATAGATACAAGGACATCTAATGGATTGAATTCTGTCTCCTCCAAATTTATATGTTGAAGCCATACCTCCAGTACCTCAGAATGGAGGAGAAAGGGCTTGTAAAGTAATAATTAAGTTGAAATGAGGCCAGTAGAGTGGGCCCTAATCCAATATGACTAGTAACTCCATAGGAAGAGGAGGTCAGAATACACAGAGAGACACCTGGAGGATACACACAGGAATGATCACATGGGGACACAGACAGTGGCCATCTGCAAGCCAAGGAAAGAGGACTCAGAAGAAACCAATACCTTGGGAAAGACACCAGGTATAATTTTCCCTGAGGTAAAATTCTTTCCAGGTGTGAACCTGTCAAAACACACAAGTTATCTTCTTTTTAAATACAATGGTAGGAGAGGCATGAGTTAGTTATTCTCATATCAAAAGAGGAAAATCAGAAAGAAGAAAGAGGTCATGAATTTAAATCAAGCACAAGACCTGGCAGGAAATTTTTCATTAGGTTTTAGGGCTGGAGAAGATCCTTTTTGGCTGATTCTTGATGAGTGAGATTCACAGGGGGATAGAATTGTCCTAAAGACCTTTGGTAGCAGCTCTACCCCTGATCTCTGACTTGTAGCCTCTCTGTCTGAAAAAGTAAGTTTCTATTGCTTAAGCCACCAACCCAGTTTCTGATCTTTGTCATGGCAGCCTTAGCAACCTACAGAGATTTTGGTACAGCTGAAACAAGATACTGCTATGACAGATACCTAAAAATGTGGAAGTGGCTTTGAATATGATAATAGTTAGAGGCTGAAAGAGTTGAGTCAAATGTTATAAAAGGCCTAGCTTGCCTTAAAGAGATTTCTGGTAGAATATGGACACTATAAGCACTTTTGGTGAGACTGTAGATGAAGAACATGTTATTTAACGCTGGAAGAAAGGCACATCTTACTATAAAGAGCAAAAGAACTTGGCTACTTGGCTGAATTGTGCTCTAGTGTTTTGTGATAATCAGAATTTGTGAGTGATGAAATTGGACAGTTACCCATGGAAACGTCTAAGTAAAATGTTGAAGGTATGGCATAGTTTTTCTTGGCTGTTCAAAGTCAAATGACCAAGGAAAGAGATAAATTCAAGAAGGAATCATTAAGGAAAAAGGAACCAGAACTTGATGATTTAAAAAATTCTAAGCCTATTCATATTCAAAAAAAAGATGAGAAAATATGCTTTGGATAGGACAGCCAAGATACACTGGACAACCATTTGATAAGCATATTAATAATTCTGTGGTCATGATCTAATCAACCATATCATCAGAAACTTTGACAGCTTGGACTGAAAGGGACAGAGATGGTACAAAATTAGGAAAGGCTGCTGAACTTCTGAGATTCCACAGGATAGAACAATGGCCATACACTATCCTCTACCAAAAGGGAAGAACAACCCCAAAGGTGATTCAGAAATCAGCACGGCTGCCACTGCCATAGAGGCCCAGAAATCACAGGAATGGGGGATGCAGTGGAACTGAAGCCGTCTCCTATTCTCTTTCAGAGTGCAGACCAGCTCCTTTATTTCAGCAGGAAGGACTGCCCACTTCAGAACCTGGGAGAGGATTGCTACCAAAATTTTCAGAAACAATGCTGTCACCACAGTGAGTCACCCTGAAAAATCCAAAAAGGATTCTTCTACAGCTTTATCATCTAATGAAGTTTTTCCCTGCTAGGTCTTGTGCTTGATTGGAACTCATGACCTCTTTCTTCTGATTTTCCTCTATTGGAATGAGAATATCTCCCCCATGCCTCAGTTACCATTTTATTTTGAAAAAAGATCACTTGTCTTGTTTTGACAAGTTCACACCTGAAAGTAATTTTACCTCAGGCTAAATCATACCTTGAGTCTCATCCAACCTGATTTAGATAATATTTAGCTAAGATTTTTGACATAAGAGTTGATGCTGGAATGTGTTAAAACACTAGGGCTGTTGAAATGGGCATGAACACATTTTTCTTGTGTGAAGGACATGAATTTTGAGGGTTCTAAGTGTGGAATTCCATGGGCTGCTTTGTGTCCCCTGAAAATACTTGCATTAATGACATAGTGCCCAGTTACAGAATGTGACTGTAGTTGGAGATGAGGCTTTTTAAAGAGTTAATTATGTAGGGGACCCCAAGAGCCAGATGACCTCTGAGCAAGATGATTTGCAGCTGGGGGGTGGACCTTCAGGCAATTCCGTCCACAGATGCTGCTTGTGGAAAAAAAGCCTGAGCCCATGGCGATCCTTAGGCACATAGTCATTGTATAATACTCCCCTCACCTGTCTTGTGCTGTCTTTTTTTTTTAAGATATTTTTATTAAATCATAGCTGTGTACATTAAAGCAATCATGGGGTACAGTGTGGTGTTCATATACATTTTGAAATACTCTCATCAAACTGGTTAATGTAGCCTTCATGTCATTTTCCTAGTTAACTGAGTTAAGACATTCATATTCTGCTTTTAGAAAGATTCACTTGTACCCTTGTAGGATAAACCAAAGAGGTGACCCCTCCCTCCACCCATCCACTCCCTTCCCCTTTCCCCCTCCCCCTCTCCATATTCTAAGGCTATAATTATAACATTCCTATGAAAGCTATAAATTAGTTTCAAAATAGGGCTGTGTACATTCGATACTTTTTCTTCTATTCTTGAGATACTTTGGTAAGAAGAATGTTTTCCAGTTCCATCCACATAAACATGAAAGAGGTAAAGTCTCCATCTTTCTTTAGGGCTGCATAATATTCCATGTGTACATATATCACAGTTTATTGATCCATTCATGGGTTGATAGGCACTTGGGCTACTTCCATGACCTAGCAATTATGAATTGGGCTACAATAAACATTCTGATACAAATATCTTTGTTATAATGTGATTTTTGGTCTTCTGGATATATACCTAATAAAGGAATTGAAGGATCAAATGGCAGGTCTATTTTTAGTTCTCCAAGTGTTCTCCAGATGTCTTTCCAAAAAGAATGAATTAATTTGCATTCTCACCAGCAGTGTAGAAGTGTTCCCTTTTCTACACATCCATATCACCATCTCTGGTTCGGGGATTTTGTGATATGGGCTAATCTTAATGGAGTGAGGTGATATCTCAAAGTAGTTTTGATTTGCATTTCTCTGATGATTAAGGATGGTGCCTATCTTCTTTAGAGAAATTTCTTTTCAAGTCCCTTGCCCACCCTGAGATGGGATCACTCATTTTTTTCTTGCTAATATCCATAGAGTTCTCTGTGGATTCTGGTTATTAAACCTTTGTCTGAGACATAACCAGCAAATATGTTCTTCCATTCTGAGGGCTGTCTACTTGCTTTACTTACTGTGTTCTTGGCTGTACAGAAGCTTTTTAATTTGATCAGGTCTCATTAGTGTATTTTTGATGTTGCTTCAATTGCCCAGGGGGTCCTCCCCATAAAGAATTCGCCCAGGCCTATTTCTTGAAGTGTTTTCCCTGCACTTTCTTTGAGTATTTTTATAGTTTCATGTCTTAAGTTTAAATCTTTAATCCAATGAGAGTCTATCTTAGTTAATGGTGAAAGGTGTGGGTCCAGTTTCAGTCTTCTACAAGTTGCCAGCCAGTTCACCCAGCACCATTTGTTAAATAGGATTCTTGTCCCCACTCAGTGTTTTTAATTGGCTCGTCAAAGATCAGGTAACAGTAAGTAGCTGGATTCATCTCTTGGCACTCTATTCTGTTCCATACATCTACCTCTCTGTTTTTGTGCCAGTACCATGCTATTTTAATCACTATCAATTTATAGTATAATCTGAGGTCTGGTAGCATGATTCCTTCTGCTTTGTTTTATTTCTGAGTAATGTCTTGGCTATTCAAGGCTTTTTCTGATTCCATATAAAATGAAATATTATTTTTTTCTAGATCTTTAAAATATGACAGTGGAACTTTAATGGAGATTGCCTTAAAATTATATATTGCTTTGAGTAGTATGGACATTTTAACAATGTTGCTTCTTCCAAGCCATGAGCATGGTATGTTTTTCCATTTGTTAACATTTTCAGCTATTCCTTTTCTTAGAGTTTCATAGTTCTCTTTATGGAGGTCTTTCACGCCCTTTGTTAGGTAAACTCCCCAAAATTTCATCTTTTTTGGCACTACTGTGAATGGGATAGAGTCCTTGACTGTTTTTTCAGCTTGGCTGCTGTTGGTATATATAAAGGATACTGATTTATGAGATGCTGCTGTATTCCTTGATCACTTCTAATAATTTAGTAGTAGAATCCCTGGTATCTTCCAGATATACAATCATATCATCTGCGAAGAGTGAAAATTTAATCTCTTCTGACACTATATGGATACCCTTGATCACTTTTTCTTCCCTGATTGTGATGGCTAAAACTTCCATTTAGTGTTAAAGAGCAATGGAAGCAATGGGCAACCGTGCCTCATTCCTGATCTGAGTGGAAATGATTTCAATTTAACTCCATTCAATACAATATTGGCTGTGGGTTGCTGTAGATGTCCTCTATCAGTTTAAGAAATGTCCCTTCTATACCAATTTTCTTAAGTGTTCTGATCATGAAGGGATGCTGGATATTATCAAATGTTTTTTCTGCATCATTTGAGAGAATTGTATGGTCCTTGTTTTTTAATTTGTTTATGTGATGAATTATATTTATAGATTTACGTATGTTGAACCATCTTTAAGATCCTGGGATAAAACCCTCATGGTTGTGGTGTTTAATTTGTTTGATGTGTTGCTGGATTCTGTTTGTTAGAATTTTGTTGAATATTTTTGCATGAATGATCATTAGAGGTATTGGTCTATAATTTTCTTTTCTTGTTGTGTCTTTTCCTGGATTGGGGATCAAGGTGATGTGTGCTTCATAGAATGTGTTGGGTTGTATTCTGTCTTTTTCTATATTTTGGAGAAGGTTGAGTAATATAGGTACTAGTTCCTCTTTAAAGGTTTGGTAGAATTCTGACGTGAAGCCATCTGGTCCTAGGCTTTTCTTTTTAGGGAGATTTTGTATGGTTGATGCTATTTCAGAACTTGATATAGGACTGTTCAATGTTTCCACTTCATTTTGGCTAAGTCTTGGGAGATGATGTGCTTCCAAGTATTGGTCAATTTCCTTCAGGTTGTCATATTTCTGTGAATAAAGTTTCTTGTAATATTCATTAAGGATTTTTTTAATTTCTAAAGGGTCTGCTGTTATTTCATCTTTACTGTTTCTGATTGACGAGATTAGAGATTTTATTCTTTTTTTCTTGGTTAGGTTGGCTGAAGGTTTATCAATTTTGTTGACTTTTTCAAAAAACCAACTTTTTGATTTATTGATCTGTTCTATAATCCTTTTGTTTTCAATTTTGTTTAATTCTGCTCTAATTTTGGTTATTTATTTTCTTCTGCTAGATTTGGGATTGGAATGTTCTTCCTTTTCCAGCTGCATTAAGTTGTTAACTTTCTCTCTTTCCATTCTCTTGAGGAAGACTTGCAATGCTATAAATTTCCCTCTTAGGACTGCCTTTGCGGTATCTCAGAGGTTCTGATAACTCCTGTTTTCATTATCATTTTGTTCTATAAATTTGGTAATTTCCATCTTGATCTCATCTCTGACCCATCTTTAATTCAGCATAAGGTTATTTAGCTTCCATGTTTTGGTATAAGTCTGCATATTCCTGTTGTTACTGAGTTCAACTTTTATTCCATGATGGTCTGAGAAAAGGCATGGTATTCTTTTAAATTTGCTGAGGTTAAATCTGTGACCTAAGATGTGATTGATTTTGGAGTATGTTCCATGTACTGATGAGAAAAATGTGTATTCAGTTTTATTAAGATGAAATGTTCTGTAGATGTCTGTTAAATCCAAAAGTTGAATAGTTAAATTTAAATCTAAAATTTCTTTGCTCAGCTTCTTATTGGAGGATCTATCCAAGACTGCCAAAGGAGTGTTCAAATCTCCAACTATGATGGAGGTGGGAGAGATCAAGTTGCTCATGCCAGTTAGAATATCTTTTATAAAATAAGGTGCATTCTTGTTGGGTGCATAGATATTGATAATTGAGATCTCATCATATTAAGCATTACCCTTAGCAAATATAAAGTGGCCATTTGTATCTTTGCTTACTTTTGTTGGTTTGAAACCTATTGTATCTGCGAATAAAATTGAAACACCTACTTTTTCTGCCTACCATTTCCTGGGAATATAGATGACAATCTTTTTACTCTGAGTCTGTATTTGTCTTTTAAGGTAAGATGAGATTCTTGTATACAGCAGATGTCCAGTCTGAGTTTCTGTATCCAGTCAGCCAATCCGTGCCTCTTTAGAGACAATTTAAGCCATTGACATCAATTGATATTATTGATAAGGCTGGTAAAATTTTAGGTATTGAGTTTTTTGAAAGTCCAGAGAACAGTTTTAATCTTTTTGCCACTATGGAAGTTGGAATTTGATCAATAGTTTCTGAGTTAGTTTATTTTTGTGGTGGAGGATTGCAATGGTCATTATGGAAGATAGGTCTGAGAATATCCTGGATAGTTGGTTTAGTTATGGCAAATTTCTTCAACATATGGAAGTCATTAAAATATTTAATTTCTCTATCATAAATGAAACTCAGTTTAGCTGTGTACAGGCTCCTGGGTTGAAAGTTATTTTGTTTTAGGAGATTAAATGTCAATGACCACCCTCTTCTTGCCTGAAAGCTTTCGGCAGAGAGTTCTGCAGTCATTTGAATATTCTTCCCCTTGTAGGTTATGGTTTTCTTACATCTAGCTGCTTTCAGGATTTTCTCATTCATATTAACTTTAGTGAAGTTAATTATGATGTGTCTAGGGGATGTCTTATTCGGGTTGAGTTGTGCTGGGGTTCTGAAGCTGTCTGCTATATGAATTTCAGGATCTCTTGGCATATCTGGAAAGTTCTCTTTCATAATTTCATGAAGAAGAGCCTCTTTGTTTTGTAAAGCAACTTTGTTGCCTTCAGGAATTCTTATAAGGCAAGTATTAGTTTTCTTTGAATTATTCCAGAGCTCTCTGAGAAAATGATCCATTTTTACTTTCCATTTCTGATCCTCTTTGGATGCTTGGGCACATTCAGAAACTTTGTCTTCTATGTCTGAGATCCTTTCTTCTGCCTGCTGCATTCTATTACCAAATGATTCTATCGTATTTTTCAGATCTTTGAGGGCTACAATCTCTTGCCTCAACGTTTCAAAATCTTTGGTGGTTTTGTCTTTGAATTCGTTGAATTCTTGAGTGAAATTTTGGAATGCTCCTTGAATTTCTAATTCTATCTTTGCCTCTATTGCATTAATCTTATTTGCGATCCAAATTCTGAATTTGATTTCTGACATCTCAGCCATCTGTTTATAAAGGGGATTTTTAGTTTCATCTGCCATATCCTTTCTTGAGGGGGTTGACCTTCGCTGGTTATTCATATTACCAACCACATCCTTTCAGGAGGGAGTTGATCTACTTTCATTTGTTCGAAGGGTCCTTTTGCCCTCACAGAGCACTGGAGCAAGTTATATCTGAGCTGCCAGCAGATCCCTCTTATTTAGGTGCTGGAGATATTTGAACTCTCCTACCTGAGACTGGTGCTGACTGGGATAACCTAGTTGAACCCCTTGAACTGGGCAAATCACCCAAGGACTATCCAAAGTGGCACCCTGGGTGTAATGTTGAGGGAAGGTTTGATTTTCCTTGCCCATTTGTTGTTTGGGAGGGGAGCGACTTAATTGCTGGTATTTCTCCACATCTGGGACTTCAACCAAGAATAACTGATTCACTAGGGTAGGACAGAGACCAGCTGAAAATAAGACAAAGCCAAAGTTCTTCTTGCTCCCATGCCACAGAGTTAGCACAGAGCAGCACCAGACCTTTCCCCCTCCACTCCTCTCAAGGAAATGCCCAAGATTCTGGACTCTACGGGTGACAAACCTCCAGACCTCGGGGTGAGATGGAGGGGGGGATTCCTCGGAGTTCAGAGTTGCAGGTAGGGAATATATACAGTTTTATATAGTTTTACAGTTTTATGCTTGGCAGGAGGGTGCCATAACATGCCATTAGGAGTAGGTCCAGTTTTTAGGGGGTCTCTCCCATGAGATAGAGTGGGAGGATGTTTAAACTCTGCTCACTTATTTGTATGGAGTAAACTGTGAGCCCTTCTTGTGAGAGAGGGTACTTCCGTTCACTTGGTGGTGGATTTTGTACCTTTTGATTGTATTTGGGGGGTGGCAGCTCGCCTCAACAAGGTTGAAGTGTGTTCTTCAATCTTCTCTCTCTTGGTTTGCTCCAAACCATCAGCTCCCTTGATAAACTTCTGTCCTTTAAGTCTCCTTCTGGATGGGAGCCTCTATAAAAAGCTGAGTGCAGTCTGCCATCTTGCCTCCTTCCCTTGTGCTGTCTTAATAAATGGCTACTGCGGAGGTTGCTCATGACTACCCTGCAATCAATGTTAGCCGCCTCCTGCAAGCTTGTACTCTAATCCATGTCATGCCTGCTTCCTTCCTGCAGAGATCAAAACTAGGGCCATAGGGGATGTGACATCATTAAGTTACAATAAGACCTTTAAGAGAGGCCCTATTGCAATGTGACTGATGTCTTTGTCAGAGATCAGGGCACAAAAACCCTAGGGATGGAATGCCACACACATATGAAAGACTGTGTGAAGACAGACCAAAAATCAAGCCATCTGCTAGCCAAGGAGAGAGACCACAGAAGAAACAAAACCTGATGATCTTGGCTTCCAGCTTCCAGAACTGTGAGAATATAAATTTATGTTATTTAAGCTACCCAATCTGTGCTATTGGCAGTGTTAACAAATTGGTACCATGATTTGATTGAAATCTAGGCAGAGAATCAGATTCTATGTTCTACTTTCTTGTTTGCTAACAAACACCTTCCAGGGTAACCTTTGGATTGACTCAATGAAAAGCCCTGATGATTCAGAGGATTAACCTGTGTGCATAAGCTTGAGGTTTAAGTTGACTTTGAGTGGATTGTTTTCCACATTACACACACACACGCATAAACATTCTTATCAAAATAGTAACTGAAGGAAAATTATATAGTCCACTCAATGTGAGTCCTCTATTTAAAGCTCTTCAGGCTTGAAAACCACAACACTGTAAATGAATAATAAAAGAGGAATCATTGAGAGCAATTGAAACAGATACAATGCAAACTTCAGGGACTTCTTCAAGCTTTGCAGAAGACTGGGTCATTGGTTCTTTAGCTAAAATCTTGATGAAATTGAAATGAAAATGGCAAATGCAAGAGAAGGATGGACCCCACTTCAGATGTAATTAATTGATAAGAATTTATTGATAATTTGGTACACCTGCAGGCAGGCTGATACCATAGATGCAAGCAGCCATGAATAGTGGGTGAGAAATCCCTTTATACTGTTATTCTTCATAATCAGCAAGCTAGCGCAATACAGAAGCCAATCATACCAGTTAGCATAGCTCAATATAGCTCAGGGGTCACAAGGTAAAGGTACATCATAAGGGCTTACCCAATTCAGGGTGAGGGTACATGTTCATAAATCACAAAATACATCACAAATATATTACTTCATGATCATAAGATGAGGGTCACATAGTTCAGGGATACAAACAAGTGTTGGGTAAATTTCCAAGAACAACTTGGGACTTTTTCACCTGGGGCTTTATTTGGAATCCACCCCTCCCTTTGCTCAACCCTTCCCTGCATACTTCCTTAATCCCAGGCTGCTTCTTTACCCTTGAGGGGGCTGGGACTAAAAGGTTTAGGAGAGGTTTCCTTTTCAAGTGTAGGTGGCTTGTTCCCCACTGGTCTTAGGGAGGGGGTCAAGGGCTAGGGGCTTGGCTATTACAAAATGTTAACATTCCATTCAGGTTGCTTAACCTCCATCATAAAGGTAACTGGGAAAGGTTGAGTGTATTGTTTTTGAGAAATGGTCCTCCAAAATTAAGTAATCTAATTCACATTGGTTTTAAATGCTATTCAATGTCCATCTTTGCTGTTCTGAGTCTTTGATTTTATTCTCAGTTTCACTGTTATTGGTGTACAGGAATGCTGCTGATTTGTATACATTGATTTTGTACCATCAGACTTTGCTGAATTTATTAATCAATTCCAGAAGTTTCATGATAGAGTCTTTGGGGGGGGTGAGATATAAGATCATATCTTCAGCAAAAAGCACTAGTTTTGCCTTTTCTTTCCTGATTTGGATATCCTTCATTTCTTTCTCTTGCTTGATTACTCTGGCTAGGACTTCTAGCACTATATTGAATAGAAGTGATGGCAATGGCACCTTGTGTTGCTCCAGTTCTTAGTGGAAATGTTATCAGTTTTTCCCCATTCGGTATGATGTTCGTTGTGGGTTTATCATAAATAGCTTTTATAATTTTGAGATGTGTTTCTTTTATATCTAATTTATCGAGAGTTTTTATCATGAAAGTGTGCTGAATTCTGTTGAATGCTTTTTCTCCATTTATTGAGATAATCATAGGGTCTTTGCTTTTGCTTCTATTTCTGTGGCAAATTGCATTTATTGATTTACATATATTAAGCCATCCTTGCATACCTGGGATGAAGGCTACCTGGTCATGGTAGATTGTTGATTCGATGTGCTTTTGAATTCAGTTTGCTAGTATTTTATTGAAGATTTTTGCCTCTATATTTATATGGCACATTGGTGTGTAGTTTTCTTTTTTGTTGTTGTTGTGTCCTTTCCTGGCTTTGGTATGAAGATGATATTAGCTTCATAGAATGAGTTGGGGAGAATTCCCTCCTTCTTTATTTTATGGAATAATTTCTGCAGTATGGTTACCAGCTCTTCTTCACAATAACAACAACAAAAGTACTTAGGAATATACTTAACCAAGGACATGAAAGAACTCTATAAAGAGAACTACACAATACTAAGGAAAGAAATTACAGATAACACAAAAAATAGAAAAACATATTATGTTCATGAATTGGTACAACATTGTTAAACTGTTTATTCTATGAAGAAATATTCACTGTCACTCATCATCAGGGAAATGCATATTAAAACCAATGAGATACTCCAAAGAAGAACGGCGTACAGCCTACAGATATATGAAAAAATGCTCACCATCCTTAATCATCAGAGAAATGCAAATCAAAACTACTCTGAGATATCATCTAACTCCAGTGA
>NW_003852475.1:7316331-7332374 GCF_000181295.1 Otolemur garnettii | reverse complement strand
AAAAAAAAAAACCCAATGAGATATCATCTTACCCCAGTTAGAATGCCTTTTATTAAAAAGTTCAAAAACAATAGATTCTGGTGTGGATGCAGAGAGAAAGGAATGCTTATGCTCTGTTGGTAGGAATGTAAATTAGTATAACCGCTGTGAAAAACAGCATTTAGTTTCTTCAAAGAACTAAAAGTAGACCTGACATTTGATCCAGCGATCCCCCTACTGAGTATTTATCCAAAGAAAAGACGTTATTTAATCAAAAAGACACCACATTCATTTATCAATTACAGCACAATTCACAATTGAAAAGATGCGGAATCACCTGAAGTGACCATTAATCAAATCATGAGTAGATTAACAAAATCTGTTATATGTATACTGTGGAATACTACTCAGCCATGAAGAGAGTGAATTAAGACCTTTTGCAACAATTTGGATGGAACTGGAGAAAATTACC
Organism: Otolemur garnettii; assembly: GCF_000181295.1. Classification (NCBI taxonomy): domain Eukaryota; kingdom Metazoa; phylum Chordata; class Mammalia; order Primates; family Galagidae; genus Otolemur; species Otolemur garnettii. Next base: position 7,331,923 of record NW_003852475.1, on the reverse strand, counting down.
CTAAGTGAAATATCTAAAGAATGGAAAAACAAACACCACGTGAACTAGCTATGAAACTGGACCGTAATGTGCCCACATGTGTACAGAGGGAAGTAAAAGTCAGTGGAACTCAAGTGGGAGGGGGAGAAGAGAATGATCAATAACTTATCTAATGTGTAATAGGCACACTTATAGCCCTGACTCGAGCATTAGTAAATCAATACATGTAACCCAAACCATTTATACCCCTGAAATAAATAAACACAATTTTTTTAAAAGGACTATAAAGCCCACTATAAATTTGGTCACAACTGCAGCTGGAATCCTATCCTCAGGGTATGTATGAAATGCATTAGATCTCTCACAATAGTGTGAAAAGGTCATGAATATTAGTGGAGGTAGGACACACTAATGAATAGCTTTAATTTAATGTTTTCGTTAATCTCTCACTTCCACTCACCCTTCACAATATATAAAGGGTGTTAGTGGGACCAGTCATTTGTTTGTATCATAATATAACTCTTAAACCAGCCCTTTGCATTTTCTCTGCTAGTAACTGTCCTCCAAGCCCTCGTCACATTGCATCTGAAATTATGATTCTGATTGGTCTTGAAAAAATGCCATTCTCTCAACCCCCTTCTTATTTCTTCTTTCTTAGTGCTTTCCATCCATCACCTGAGATTTTGCAGATTCTACATTCCTACACCATTTTCTTTTTTTTTTTTTTAGAGACAGAGTCTCACCTTGTCACCCTGGTAGAGTACTGTGGAGTCACAGCTCACAGCAACCTCTGAGCTTAGGTGATTCTCTTGCCTCAGCCTCCTGAGTAGCTGGTACCCAGGCACCTGCCACAATGCCCAGCTATTTTTTTGTTGCAGTTTGGCTAGGGCTAGGTTTGAACCTGCAACCCTGGGTATATGGGGCCGGCGCCCTACTCACTGAGCCACAGCGCTGCCCCCTACACCATTTTCAATAACAACGTCAATACATCATATATTTGGAAAATTATTCTCTGTTTTCTTTTCAGATACTGATATATTTTATCTTAATACCTCTGATGACTAGATTTGGTTTGAATGAGTGCCACCTGTACGGCTGGGACCAGAGTTCTGAGGTCCCTGTAACAATATTTGGTATTACTAAAATTTCTTGAATACTTAACACCAGGCACAATGCTCAGCATTTCACACATTCATTTACTCATATTTTTTACAATAACCCTATGATTTAAGTCTTATTTAATAATTTCCATTTTTACAGATCAGGAAATCAAAATACAGAGTAAGTGACTTCAATTTACAAAATTTCTTCAAACTCAAGTCCAAGATTTGAGCCCTGCTCTATCTGGTTCAAAAATTAAAACTATCATAAGTAGGCAATGAAGCAAGAGTTTTATAATATGAATATCTTAGGGCCCTACGGGTCTTTAACACTGAGCTACACTGAAAGAAGTGGGGAACAACCCTGGTTTAGAAGTGAGGAAACATGTATTTTGATCATATGTGTTACTCTGTTACTATAAGCAAACTGATTTTCCTTGCTGGGGTGCAGTGTTTTTATCTGTGAAATTAGGCATTAAATTCACAGGTTTATGTGATGTCCAAGGCAGTTATTTTTATTCTCCCCTCCTTTAGTGTTTGTATACTTCCTGCTACTACTAAATCTATATTAATTAATGTATGTATATGTGTGTGTGTGAGAGAGAGAGAGAGACAGAGATAGCAAAGTTTTTGTTAGAAAGTTTTGGACTAATAATGCATAAAATTATATTTATTCTTTCCCTTTCCATAATAGTAGGCAATTATTAGTTTGATATAATGAGTTCAAGAGGGTGAGGGTCTGAGCCAGCATCTCTATAACAATTCTGACCCTACAATGTAGTATCAAGATAGATATAGCAGGAAGTAGGGATAGATGGAAATACTTTTACGGGGGTTCCCCCAGCAAACCTTCAGTTAATGTCTTGGTTGCAACTAGGTTACACATTGTTGCTATAGTTTGTTTTGTGCCACTATAACAGCATACCTGAGACTGGGTAATTCATAATGAACAAAATGTATTGTCCCAATGGCTCTGAGGGTTAGAAAGTCCAAGATGATAAGCCAGGATCTTTTGAGGGCCTTCTGGCCATATCATCCCATGGCAGAAGAGTAAGAAAAGGCAAAAAATAGTAAAAAGGGATTAAATTCTTTTTTTTTTTTCATTTTTGTGACAAACCTACTCCTGAGATAATAGCATTAATTTATTTACTCTACCCTCATTGCCTAAGCACCTCTCATTAGGCCCTACCTGTCAACACTGTTGCATTGCTAATAAAGTTTCCAATCCATGCTTTTTTTGGGGGGGGGTACATTCAAATTATAGCATATGCTTACTGTTAAAGCTGGATCTCAACCTGGCTTCCTTGAGCTCAATGAATTTCTAAACAATCTCTGAACAAAAGTAGTAGGGCAGTGGCCTTTGGAAAAGCCAGGCAGGTGTCTATTACAGTCTACATTGTCATGTATAGAGTGGCCAGTTAAATTCTCAAACAAAAGCATAGGAAATCAGTTGGCATTTCAAAACCTTTCCAAGGTTACCATTAAAAGCCAACTCCTTAGTGAAACATTGAACACCTTTTATTATTTAGCTTCTTTTATCTCAATGCTATCAGAATGTGCTCCCTATTAGGTATTTTGGGAACCAATGAAAACATTCTCCTGTTTTGTAAACATTCCATGAATTCCAGCCTCCTTACTTTGCTCCCCCCATTTGCTTTACCTGAAATGCTTTACCCCATTTATCTTACTTTTATTGAGCATGTTCCATACACCAAGCAGAAAAGTTTCTTTTCTTCTAATTCTCAACAGTCTAGTTTCACAAACAAGCATATAGACAATTAATTATAAGAATTAATACATAAAATAAGGGTAGCATAAATATGGTTTCAGCTATACTTTCCTAATTCTATGCATACCTCTGACTCCTCTCACACCCCAACTTCTCTAAAGTGTCACCATTCTAAGTCTAGAATGATATCCTTAGTAGCTGAAGAAAATGACAATGTTCATCATTTGGGAAAGAGAGTTTTATTTCTCATAAAGGGCTGCAGGCTGTGGGTAGCTATTCCAATAGGCGGGGAAGAAAAGCCCCTGCTGGAAGCCAGAAATACATGCTTTAAGGGACAGACAATGGCAACAGGAATTTATACTGAGCAAGGTGGCAATATATGCACATTTGACAAGGTATAGGAGGAGTCATGAATATTTATGAAAAGAGAAACATTCACCTGCACATCAAGCTTTATGCCTCTTTATGGGGTCCATGATCAGAAATTGTGGCCCTCTCTGCATATGCTCTATGGATTGGTTAAACACCTTCATAGTCGGTGGCCTCCTGTAAAGAAGGAATGCTGGTTAGCTGTAGTACCAAAACTGCAAATAGGGAGGAGTAAATAGCAAGAGTAGTTACTGTTTAGCCCTTATAGAAAAATGCCTGATGGCCATTAAAAAGGGAGGGAGTATAATGAGGCAGGTCCAATCTTCCATCCCATCATTGCTGGGAACTCAGCTTTAAGATTTCTGTGGGGTCTCCGTGGCCAAGAGGGCTTCCATTCAGTCAGTGGGTAGTTTGTGATATTTTGTTAGTTCACATTATCTTCCACCTACACTTTGTAGCACTTTTGTTCTAGAGAACTCATGTCATACTTAATGTAAACAATTATAACTTTCCTCATTTTAAAAATGGGGGCTGCATTTCTTCTAAATTTTATATTTTTAAAGTACAGAGTTTTTACTGTACGTACCTTTATTTCTCTGAAACTCATACATCACTCATTCTTTCATTGAATACTTAATTTATTTTTCACTTATTTAGTTGCTTCTGTGAGCTCAGCATTGTTCCAGTATTGGACATAGTAAAGAAGAAGAAAAATACAAATATAACTAAGTCACAGTTTGCACACCTTACAACCATGTAATCCAGCAGGGAAGATAGGTCAGAAAAACAACCGTAATACAAGGCAATCTTTAATAAGTACAGAAATAGACAGTTGAGAGGAGCCGTTACAGGTGAACCTGGGACAAGTAGCAGGGCAAAAGATGCAGAGATAGATCAGGAGGAAACAGATTGCATTCTGTATAGGAGAGAGAGGATGGATGACAAAGTGGATGCAGAAAACTTCCAAACGTGCTCAGAAAGAAACTAATTTTTTTATTTTAGTGTGAATTGCAAAAGGAAATGGAAGCCTAACATAGAAAGAGAAGTTGGTATAAAAAATGGAGTAAAGGAGGCATTTGAGCTTTAATCAGTGGACTTTAGATTAGAGGATGGAGGTGAAAGAAGGTGATCAAAAGTTTCAGCCAGGAAGCAGAATTTCAATTAAAATGACTAATCCATAAGGGGAGGTATACATGTAGAAGTGGGATTGGGAGCAACCACCAACAAGGAGAGCTTTAGAAGTCTGCTGCTATAAATTAAATGGAAGAAATGTTAAATGTTCAGTTCTCATCTCCTTTGATACCTGAAACATTGATGATGTGTGCTATTTTTCATGTAGCCCAGAGGATATAATATGTGCAGATATAGATGTGTAGAAAGAGAGGAAGGTGTGGAAATGTTGGATTTGATGGCTTGAAATAAACAGCAGGGAGAGAGAAAATCTGATATGAACTTCATTCTTACTGATAGTGAACTCCTCCCTACATCAAAATATCCCCCCCATCTACCTTCCGTGTTGCTAAGATGACACAATTAGCTTTTCCTTCTTTGCTTGCTTTATTCTGCTAACACTCTCCTTCTAGTTCTCTGGATATTACATAAAAATTTCATGCACTTGCCCTTTTCACATATTATTCAGCTGAGGCTCATATTGCTTAATCACTCTAAGCAAGAGTTTCAAGTAAAACCTTCTTAGGCATAGACAGTTACAAAATATGGATCACAGAGAGGGAATATCCTGTTCCCAAAAGTGATGACAAAGAAACTGTGCAACAAAGGGAAACTTTTATGCAAAGCCCCAGAAAACAAAAGGTTGATAAAAAGAGCAGTGATTTCAATGAAAAGATCACTAGAGGTCTGAATCCCCAGCACATACAATTGCCTTCATTATTTGATCTTCTCTGGCTCTGAGAATCTGGCCTACACCACAGTCCTTGACAGCCCCAGGACAAAGGGATTTGATAGCTCCCAATTCCATTATGGTTATCTTCTCAGATCAATGAAGTGATCTTGAAGGAAACCCACTTTCTGGTGCTTCAGTTTCTTTATAAACAAGATGGGGATGATACCAAGTTTCCATACTTGGGAAGCATTCAGGCAAAGCCCGTTGAGGATGCAAAGTGCTAAATAACAATTAGGGTGAAATATGCAATTCAATCAATCGTGCCTTCATGATGGCTGTGCCCATTTATTATCACGTTTCAATTTCTAAAGTGATAGAAAAATGCAATTTCCACTAATTTTTCAAGAACTTGAATCTGATTCTTATAATCTCAAGCTTTACATTGCTGATATATTGTAGATATAATTTTTGTGTGCTCCAAGAGGCTTTCTGCTCCTAGGGCATTGCTGTAAGTTGTGGATAATTTATTTTCCCCTGCTATTATATTGTGTAAATTACCATGTTGGCAATATTTTAGCCTTTCACACTTTGAATCAGTGCCCAGAATAATTCTAACAAGATTTGGATTCTCTGGAAGCAACCACAAGGAACAAAGCCCTTCAAAATGCCTGCATATTCATTTAAACTTCAGCTGGGAGAAATGTCTCCTCCAGGTCAAGTATAAGGTGAATCTGAAGGGTAAGTGATACTTATTTCATCTCCCTGCAGATATCTATATCCTCCTTCACTGCCAGAAACAATCATAGGACCTTGCCAGCTAAGCACACACTCCCAGGCTTTTTCTGCCTCAGGATGCATGTTCGAGAATTGAGACCCAATTTAAAGCCTGCCAGAAACTTCAAAGAATTTGATTCCAGAGATCCAGCTGTATCATCCACTGTGTGGTTTAATTTTGCCACCCAGAGGAGACATTCTGTTTTTCCATCAGAGAATGCTTCCTTTGTTAATGTTAGGAGTAATCTGGAAAGGGGGGAATGGAAGCCAGTCTGCAAGGGAGGGCAGACTGTTTGCTGGGAAAGTGAACCCAACGCCTCGTGGTCATAGAAGGTTCAGCAGTGGTATAGCCTTTACACAACTTTTCTTTGATACTGAATAAAAATATAGTCTTATGTAACAATAGGAAAAGAGAAAATAAGAAGCTTCTGTTTTGTTTCATCTCCCTGAAATCCACCTCCACTCCATCTCAATGGGGAAAAGTTTCTAGAACTCATCCCTGGAACCAGAGACCCAACCTTGTCTCCATCAGAAACTTCCAGCCAAGATGCATGACTGGGGTTCCCCTCCCTATGCTGACTCCTTTAAATATGCCTAGTTGAGTTTATAGGGAACATTATCTGTCTTAATATCTTGATTATAGTAATGTCAGATATTGTGAGTGCTGGCTCATAAGACGTTCAATAAGAATTCAATAAGCAAATACCTGTATGTCTAGCCCAGCGTATGAAATAATAAAAGTTATCTCCCTTCTTTGCCCTTTGGCTTCCACCATGTGAGGAAATACCATTCATCTCCCCTGGAGGATGCAGCAACAGGCTGCCCTGTTGGAAGGAGAGACTATGTTCCTTCCCAGACACTGTGTCAGCCAGCACCTTGATCTTGGACTTCCCAGCTCCCAGATCTGTGAGAAATAAATGTCTGTTGTTCATAAGTTTTTAAAAAAACTTATCAATTGTAACTAATAATATGCCATTATCATTGATATAAAATTAATAATAAGAATATTCCAGCAATATAGGAAAAGAGGCTTTGCCTCAATACAGACAACAGTTTATTTTTTTTTTTTCAGCCAGGATTGATTATATAAACTAAGGGAGGATGGGCCCAACTACAGGGAAATTAATAATAGACTTATTTTCTCCTCATATGCTCAACAAAGATATGTATCAATTTTTATTTGTTTTAGCTAAGCTCTGCTTTTATCTATTCATGGTTCTATCTAAAAATGCAAAAGTAGTTGGAGAAAGAAAGTAAAGAGCCCTTAGAAGTACTTTTAAATTTCTTCCAGTTTTCTAATGATTAATAAGCTCCCCAGACACAACTTACTAAGTAAAGAAACCTTCAAAATATTAAAGTAATTTTGTTTTCTCCAGTGGCACAGAGTATTCTAGGTGACTAGTAAGATACATCATCATCAATTTTATAAGTATTCAGCTAACAGTGAAGGAAACTCACAAGAGAAAACACTTTCTCTTTGATGTCTTTTAATATACTTGGATGGAGTTCTGTTGCAAGATTTTCTGTTGGAGCTGTTTCTTTGGATTTTTAACTCAAATTCCACTTGAATGATGACAATTCCAAATCTTCCTCCTCTGCCTCGCAGGACAAGTAGAATTTGACACTGCCAGAAACTTCCCAAGATTTTTGATCAAAAGAATAATTCACTCAGTTGAAATCACTGTCACTCTTTTTTGCTATCTTTACTCATTTAGTGAGTACTACTATGTAAAAGGCTCTGCTGTGAGCCCTGGAATGGTAAGAAGTGAAATAGCTTGAGTTTTGCCATCATAGTCATAAAGCTTTTCTGAGCAACAGAAGAGACATCAGACTCAGGACAGAAGCATAAAACCTGAACCACAGATTCAAAGCCAAGAGTAGTATCTCAGGCAGAGCATACCTTGATGGTGATCAAGTTCAAGTGACCATTTTTAACTGTCCCATTGGCTTCCTGCAGACAAGATTTTGAGAATCTTGTGTCAAAACTCACATTGTAACTGGGTCTTCAGCAGACAGCAATGGGTTTACATTCTTCACCTGTCTAAGCAGGGCATAATTTAATTTATTAGGGCAACATTTCTCTAATTGTAGTCAATGGATCACTTGCACAAATCTCATCAGAGCTGCTTAATTAAAATCCAGGTTCTTGAGCTCCACCTTTAAACCTTCTAATTCAGAATATCTACAGTAGATCCTGGAAATCTGAATTTTTAATACACTATCTAGATTCATTAGAGAAAAATTTTCACTTAAAATTTGCACTGCATGTATTCATTTTGTACAGAATCATTTCCAAGATGACATTGAGGGATTCTTAGAAAGAAAAGTCCCCCAAGGAAGATAAAAACAACCTGTTATGCTCATGAATAACTACAAAACAACAAGACTGCTTAGCCCACAAAGGAGGGAGAATAAAGTCAGTGCTAATCAGCTGCTCACTGAGTTGTGTGACTTTGCCAACATAATTTCCTGCTTTACTTTTGTACCAGAATTGAAAACTTGTGACTCTGGCCACCACAAACATGAAATCTGCAAAACTGAGGATTTTTTCTCCTTAAACACTCAGGAATTCAAGTTTCAGGTATTAAATAAAGGAGGTAAGAGGACTGGGTTCCTTCAAATGTTAAAATTTTTTAATAAAGGCCATATGAAGTGCAAGAAGCAGTGCACTGCCTTCCATTCAACTCACCCTACAAGGCTGCCCTATATGTCAAGGGGCTAGAGCACAAGTCTGACCTCTGGGTTCAAGGTCTACTTGCTCTGGATAAAACAAATCTATCACAATCAGTTTGTTGCCTTCTTGCAGACACTGTAATCAGCTGTTGTGCTATTCCATATTAATGAGCTATACAGACATCATCTCTCAGAGCTTATCTTCTCAGGAAAAAGGGTTCAATGTTTAATTATGACTGATTCGTAAAATTATCATTCCCAGAGCAGAAAAGAAATATAGAATATTGTGCATAGCTTCAAATATAGTCTTTAAACTACAGTCCAGTTTGTCTCAACTCATTATCTTGTACACATTAGATGCTCTGGAAAATGTCTTTATTGGCTGTTTTTGGTTGAATTGATGGGTATATTACAGGGACAAAAACTGCAAAGCCATTTGGACTCCAGAAATAATGCAGAATACTTGTCCTGACTTAAGTCAATAATAAAACAGTGCCCAACGCTTGGGTTCTTTCAAAGCACTGATCATTGATACTGGGGGTGAGTGTTATTGAGCCTTTCTTTCTAGAACATAGGAAAGTAGCTGCAGGTAATACTTTTGGCTCCTGGACTCTTTAAAGGTGGTGTCAGCAAGTGCATAGCTATGCATCTGATTCAGCTTTCTGTAGGCAACACAGCAGTTATTGCAGGTCTGTATTCCCTGCATGACTTTTCGTATCCGCAAATTCAAAGCCTAAGCTGGGATCCCAGAGAGTGGTGGGACCTGTGGGGCCACATGGAACGCTTCAATGAGCTCTGTCTGCCCCTGTCAGAGTTTCTTACAGAGCCAAGTTCCTGTCATCATGCATCATTATTTGTAGGAAAAGAGGCAACAATTCTGTTAAAAGGGGATATTTTGAATTATGTCTGCAAAATGGTAATTACAAATGTGAAGAGTTTTTATGTAAACAAATCTCTAGCATAAGCAAAAATTAAATAATGAGGCTGATTCTAGGATAGATACTGAGAGAAAGATAGAGAGAATGAGAAAGGGCTGGACCCTGCTGGGGAACCCCTCATGCAGGATTAAGCAGGAAGGCTAGAACATTTCCTCTCTACCTTTGAACAGTGGTTTCCATGACATCCACTGTACCATGGAGTATAAATCCTACCCAGAAGAGAAAGATCATAAGGTTGCTACCTCAAGCTACTGCTGGTACTGCATTTTCCAATTAGCTTGAATAATAAACAGAGAACAGCATGCTGCAGGAAGATTCAGCCTAATAAGTATGACTATAGCTCCACACGCCATCCAGATCTTGAAATTATCTGAAGGTACAATTCATTCAAACACAATTTTCTTAGCTACTGAGACTACAGTTGTCCTTTATTTCCCCAAGAAATGTTTAGATTAGAACACAGATACCCAACTCAGAGATGCAACCACTTTCAGAGAAAGAATTTTTTGTTAGTCCAAAAGATAAAAGCATGGAGTTCAAGTCTGATCTATGTACTCCTGAGGCTCCAGAGACTTTCAAGAGGGCTCTAAGGTCTAAATGATTTTCATAATAATACCAAGAGGTTATTTGCTTCTTTCATTGTGTGCAGGTACATTGAAGGTACAAAATCAATAGTGGGTAAAACAGCTGCAGCCCAAACAAGAACAAAGTCCCAGTTACCAACTCATCCTAGTAGTCATGGCATTCTTCCCCACCAGACAGTTTCAAAAATAAATAAATGAGAGTAAGAGTTAGCTCTGCTTAAAAATTTCCTTGATCAAGTGGTAGTAATTAATCTCATTAAAGACTAATCATGGAAGATAAGTCTTTTTCATATTTTGTGTGATGAAATGGGAAGTACACATAAAGCATATATGCTGACTTTCCAAGTGTGATGGTTGATGGTTGTCTCATGTAAACATATGTGTGATTGAGCTATGAGCTGTGCTAGTTAATTATTTCATGTAAAATTATTTCTACTTGAAAGAATAGCTGATGGACAACTCTGGTTATTCAGATTTGTGCATTTGGCAATAAAATGAATGAAGTAAGCATTTCATGTCAAAAAAAACCAAAAAACAAAAAACTGACAGTATGTGTTTCCAATGAGAAAACTTTCACTCTCAAGTGAATATTAGAATTTTTGGAAACCAGTATGCACACTGTGAGCTTGACAGCTTTCCAATACTTAAAAGACTTTCTGAGGCTAACATTGATAACATTAATGAATATGTTTTTTATATAATGAAATATGTCAACATTTAGAAGCAATGATCAATAGATGATCCATTCAAAGTGCAAGATAGATGGGTATATCCCCATTTAACCGAGGATGAAAAGCTTATTTTTGACATTTCAGATTCCACATTCAACTAACTTACAAGAAACTACCACTTGCCAAATATATGTTGTATCAAAGAATATCCACAATTATCTAAAGAGGCATTCAAATGCTCCTCCTTTTATCAAATATACATTTGTGTGAGACCAAATTTCAGCTACTTTACCCTAACAGATTGCAATGTGCTGAAAGAAGAAGCAGATATGGCAATCTAGTTGACATATGTGAAGTTAGTAATTGAAGAAATTTGAAAAATGTTAAAAAAATTATTCCTTTCCATAATTTTTCTTTCACCAGAAGAAGCTAGGCATCTTCTCCAATTGCAGCCACTGGCAGAACAGATCTGGGACAGAAATGTAGGTCCCGTGAGTAAAGGATATACCTGCAGCAGTACCTCCCTGGGGGTGGGGCATGCAGGGACCCACGCAGAGATGGCATACTCCCAGGGCGGAGTTGAGCCAAAAGGACTGCTTTAGTAAGCCTAAGAAGCACCCAGTCTTCAGGGGATCATAGCTGAGACAAAGGCAGGAGGGCAGAGGCTGGAAATTACAGCTGAGTGTGAGCTCTAACCATGCCCGCCCCAACACAGACTGCAGCCGAGACAGACATGCCAATATGGGGCAGCGGCACAGACCAGGGCTGAGTTGCAGTTTCTGTGAACTCAAACAGCTTCTGATCTGCAAGGGAATATACCCAGAAGAGAAACAAATTCTGTAAAATTGTTCTGTTCTGTCCGGAACATCAATCAGGAGTGGGGCTATAACTGAGTAAACTGCCCCAGCCTCCATTAAGCACCTGAGGTTGTCAGGCCTAAGCTCTCTCTGCTGGATAGTGGCAGAGAGTGGCCAGGCTAAGGAGACATAGCTCTCCCTGTGAATCAGGCAGGCACAAAACCTAGGAGCATCTGCTCATTGGATGGAACTGGGTCACAGCCCTGACGGGTTACCAGTAACCAGGTGTGACAGAAGTGCAAAGTGGGGAAGAAGGCATCAAACTTCCCAGACTAATTCATTTGCTGGGTGGGTCCTTCTGACCTCACCAGATCTTCACACCAGAGTGAATCATACTTGAGCTGCCAGCAGACCCCTGCTATCTAGTTCCCAGAGACCTTTTGAACTCTCCCACCTAAGACCAATGCTGACTGGGACAACTGATTTGGACCTCTTGAACTGGGCCAATCACGGAAGGATTATCTTAAGTGGTGTCCCGGGTGTGTGGTTTTGGGAAGGTTAGATTTTCCTTTTCCAGTTCTTGCCCATGGAGGGTGGGATAACTTAATTTCTGGTATTTTTCCACAGCTGAGACTTCAACCCAGAGTAACTGATTCACTAAAGTAGGACAGAGACCAGATGAAAACAAGAAAGAGCCACTTAGCACCACCACACCAAGCAGTTCTCCTGTTTCTCAGGCTGTAGCACTGTAATAGTCCTTTATAAAACTCTAGGGTAAAAGGTACCAGTCCCAGATCTTGGGAAAAGGACTGGTTATTCACTATGCCAGGAGCCCCCAACCCAACTTCACCTTATCTACTCAGCTAGCCAAAAGGTGTAAAATAACCATGGGGTGGAATCAGCAAAACTCCAGTAACATAAGTAACCAGACTAGATCAACTCTTGCAAGGAACAACATGGCAGACACACCAGTTGATCCCATTCATAAACAGATGGATAAGATGTTAGAAATCTAATTCAGAGTTTGGATTGCAAATAAGACTAATAGAATGGAGGTAAAGTTGGAATTAGAAATTCAAGGAGCATTTCAAAACTTGTCTGAAGAATTCAATGAATTCAAAGACAAAATCCCAAAGATTTTGACAGATTGAGACAAGAATTTGCAGGCCTCGAAGATCTGAGAAATACAGTAGAATCACTCAGTAACAGAATGGAGTAGGCAGAAGAAAGGATTACTGACCATTGAGGAAAAAGCTTTTAAATTCTCCCAAACACTCAAAGAGGAAGAGAAGTGGAGAGAAAAAAATGAATTATTCTCTGAGAGAGCTCTGGAATAATTTGAAGAAAACTAATATTCACCTTTTAGGAATTACTGAAGGTGACAAGATGGCTTCAAAAGGCACAGAGGCTCTTATTCAAGAGATAATGAAGGAGAACTTTCCAGATATGCCAAGATAGCAGACAATTTCAGAACCCAAGCACAACTCAACCTGAATAAGACATCTCCAAGACACATTATAATTAACTCTGTCAAAGTTAAAATGAAGGAGAAAAATCTACAAGCAGCCAGATGTCAGAAATCCATAAACTACAAGGGGAAGAATATTAGAATGACTGCAGATCTGTCTGCTGAAAACATTCAAACTAGAAGAGGGTGGTCATTGACTTTTAATCTCCTAAGACAAAATAACTTTCAACCCAGGATCCTGTATCCAGCTCAATTGAGTTTCATTTATGATGGAGAAATTGAATTTGCCATAAATAAACCATCTCTCCAGGATATTCTTAGACCTATCCTCCATAATGACCAGTGCAATCCTCCACCACAAAAGTAAACTCACTCAGAAACTGTTGATCAAATTCCAACTCACCCAGTGGCAAAAGGATTAAAAATGTCCACTGGTCTTTCAAAAAACTCAATACCCAAAATTCTACCAGGCTTATCAATATTCTCAATTAATGTGTGAATGGCTTAAATTGGCCTCTATAGAGGCACACATTGGCTGACTGGATACAAAAACTCAGGCCACATATCTGTTGCATACAAGAATCTCATCTTACCTTAAAAGAGAAATATAAACTTAGGGTGAAGGGATACTCATCTATAATTCAGGCAAATGGAAATCAGAAAAAAGCAGGTGTTGCAGTTTTATTCACAGATATAATAGGCTTTAAACCAACAAAAGTAAAGAAAGATAAGGGTAATCACTTCATATTTGTTAAGGGTAACACTCAACAGGATGAAATCTCAATTATTAACATTTATGCACACAACCTGAATTTGCCTCAATTTATAAGAGAGACTCTAACAAAAATAAGCAACTAGATTTCTTCCAGCTCCATCATAGTCAGAGATTTTAACAATCCTTTGGCAGTATTGGATCCTCTAATAAGAAACTAAGCAAATAACTTTTAGATTTAAACTTAACCATTCAACATTTGGATTTGACAGATATCTACAGAACATTTAGTCCTAATAAAACTGAATACACAGTCTTCTCATAGAACAAACTCCAAAATTGATCACATCTTAGGTCACAAGTCTAACCTCAGCAAATTTAAAAGAATAGAAATTGTTCCTTGCATGTTCTTGGACCATAATGGAATAAAAGTTGAACTTAAGAACACAGGAATCTGCATACTCATACAAGAATATGGAAACTAAATAATCTTATCCTGAAAAATAGCTAGGTCATAGATGAGATTAAGAAGGAAATTACAAAATTTTTGGAAGAAAATAACAATGAAGACATGACTTATCAGAACCTCTGGGATACTGTAAAGGCAGTCCTAAGAAGGAAATTTATAGCACTGCAAGCCTTCCTCAAGAAAATGGAAAGAGAGGAAGTTAACAACTTAATGGGACATCTCAAGCAACAGGAAAAGGAAGAATATTCCAATCCCAAACCAGCAGAAGAAAAGAAATAATCAAAATTAGAGCAGAATTAAATGAAATTGAAAAAAAAAAGGATTATACAACATATCAATAAATCAAAAATTTGGTTTTATGAAAAGGTCAATAAAATACATAAACTTTTGACTAACCCAACCAGGAAAAAAAGAGTAAAATCTCTAATTTCATCAATCAGAAATGGTAATGATGAAATAACAGACTTCTCAGAAATTCAAAAAATTCTTAATGAATATTACAAGAAACTCTATTTTCTCCAAAATACAAAATCTGAACAAAATAGATCAATACTTGAAAGCATGCCACTTTCCTAGACTTAGCCAGAATGACGAGGAAATGTTGAACAGGCTTATATTAAGCTCTGAAATAGCATCAACTATACAAAATCTCCCTAAAAAGAAAAGCCCAGGATGAGATGGCCTCACATCAAAATTCTATCAAACCTTCAAAGATGAACTAGGAACTATATTACTCAACCTTTTCCAAAATGTAGGAAAAGATGGACTGCTACCCAACACATTCTATGAAGCAAACATCACCTTGATCCCCAATCCAGGAAAAGACCCAACAAGAAAACAGAATTATAGACCAATATCACTTATGAATATTGATGCAAAAATATGCAAAAAGATCCTAACAAACAGAATCTAGCAACACATCAAACAAATTATACACCATGACCAAGTGGGTTTTATCCAAGGATCTCAAGGATGGCTCAACATACGTAAATCTTTAAATATAATTTACCACACAAATAAATTAAAAAACAAGGGCAATATGATTCTCTCAATTGATGCAGAAAAAGCTTTTGATAATATCCAGCATCCCTTCATTATCAGAACACTTAAGAAAATTGGTATAGAAGGGACATTTCTTACTGATAGAGGCCATCTACAGCAAACCCACAGCCAATATTGTATTTAATGGAGTTAAATTGAAATCATTTCCACTCAGATCAGGAACAGGCAAGGTTGCCCGTTGTCTCCACTGCTCTTTAGCATTGTAGTGGAAGTCTTGGCCATCACAATTAGGGAAGAAAAAGCTATCAAGAGTATCCACATAGGGTCAGAAGAGATCAAACTTTCACTCTTCACAGATGATATGATTGTATATCTCGAAAACACCATGGATTCTACTTCAAAACTCTTAGATGTGATCAAGGATTAGAGCAGTGTTCCAGGTTACAAAATCAACACTCATAAATTGGTAGCCTTTATATATACC
>NW_003852475.1:7313478-7316217 GCF_000181295.1 Otolemur garnettii | reverse complement strand
ATGGAAAATATACCATGCTCATGGCTTGGAAGAAGCAACATTGTTAAAATGTCCATACTACCCAAAGCAATATATAATTTTAATGCAATCCCAATTAAAACTCCACTGTCATACTTTAAAGATCTTGAAAAAATAATACTTCATTTTATATGGAATCAGAAAAAGGCTTGAATAGCCAAGACATTACTCAGAATAAAACAAAGCAGAAGGAATCATGCTACCAGACCTCAGATTATACTCTACATTGATAGTGATTAAAATAGCATGGTACTGGCACAAAAACAGAGAGGTAGATGTATGGAACGGAATAGAGTGCCAAGAGATGAATCCAGCTACTTACTGTTACCTGATCTTTGACAAGCCAATTAAAAACACTGAGTGGGGACAAGAATCCCTATTTAACAAATGGTGCTGGGTGAATTGGCTGGCAACTTGTAGAAGACTGAAACTGGACCCATACCTTTCACCATTAACTAAGATAGACTCTCATTGGATTAAAGATTTAAAGTTAAGACATGAAACTATAAAAATACTCAAAGAAAATGCAGGGAAAACACTTCAAGAAATAGGCCTGGGCGAATTTTTTAAGAGGAGGACCCCCTGGGCAATTGAAGCAACATCAAAAATACACTTGATCAAACTAAAAAACTTCTGTACAGCCAAGAACACAGTAAGAAAAGCAAGCAGACAGCCCTCAGAATGGGAGAAGATATTTGCAGGTTATATCCTGACAAATGTTTAAAAACCAGAATCCATGGAGAACTCAAGTGTATTAGCAAAAAAAGAACAAGTGATCCCATCTCTTGGTGGGCAAGGGACTTGAAAAGAAATTTCTCTAAAGAAGATAGGCACATGGCCTACTAATATATGAGAAATTGCTCATCATCCTTAATCATCAGAGAAATGCAAATCAAAACTACTTTGAGATATCACCTAACTCCAGTGAGATAGCCCATATCACAAAATCCCAAAACCAGAGATGCTGATGTGGATGAGGAGAAAAGGGAACACTTCTACACTGTTGGTGGGAATGGAAATTAATACGTTCCTTTTGGAAAGACATCTGGAGAAGACTTGGAGAACTAAAAATAGACCCTCCATTTGATCCTACAATTCCTTTATTAGGTATATATCCAGAAGACCAAAAATCACATTACAACAAGGATATTTATATTGAAAGTATCACAAGAATGGAAGAAAAAGTATCCAATGTACACAGCCTTATTATGAAACTAATTTATAGCTTTAACCTAATTATAGCCTAAGAATATGGGGAGAGGGGAGGGGCAAGGGAGGGGAGGGAGTTGGATGGGTGGAGGGAGGGTGATTTGAAGGATCACCTCTATGGTTTATCTTACAAGGGTAGAAGCGAATTTTTCCAAAATAGAATATAAACGTCCTAACACAGTAACTAAGAAAATGACATGAAGGCCATGTTAACCAGTTTGATGAAAATATTTCAAATTGTATATGAAAACACCACACTGTACCCCATGATTGCATTAATGTACCTGGCTATCATTTAATAATTTAAAAAAAATTATCGTATAATCCGAGGTCTGGTAGTATGATTCCTTCTTCATTGTTTTTATTTCTGAGTAATGTCTTGGCTATTTGAAGTTTTATCTGATTCCATATAAAACAAAGTATTATTTTTTGAGATCCTTAAAATAAGTGGAGCTTTAATAGGGATTGCATTAAAATTGTATATTGCTTTGGGTAGTATGGACATTTTAAGAATGTTGATTCTTCCCAGCCATGAGCATGGTACATTTTTCCCTTTGTTAACATTTTCAGCTATTTCTTTTCTTAGAGTTTCATAGTTCTCTTTATAGAGGTCTTTCATGTCCTTTGTTAGGTAAACTCTCAAATATTCCATCTTTTTTGGAACTGCTGTGAACAGAACAGAGTCCTTGACTGTTTTTTCAGCATGACAGCAGTGGAGACAATGGGCAACCTTCCCTGGCTCCTGATCTGATTGGAAATTATTTCAATTTAACACCATTTAATACAACATTGGCTGTGGTTTTGCTGTAGATGGCCTCTATCAGTTTAGGAAATGTCCCTTCTATACCAATTTTCTTAAATGTTCTGATCATGAAAGGATATTTGATATTATCAAAAGCTTTTTCTGCATCAATTGAGAGAATAATGTGGTCTTTGTATTTTAATTTGTTTATGTGATGAAATATATTGATAGATTTATGTATATTGAATCAGTCTTGAAACCCTAGTCATGGTGCATAATTTGTTTGATGTGTTGCTGGATTCTGTTTGTTAGGATTTTGTTTACTTTTTCCCAGATATATGAAAATTAAGATGAATCCTTATTCATTAAGGATTTTTTGACTTTCTAAGGGGTCTGTTGTTATTTCATCTTTACTGTTTCTGATTGATGAAATTAGAGATTTTACTCTTTTTTTTCTTGGTTAGCTTAACTAAAGGTTCATCTATTTTAGTTATCTTTTCAAAAACCAACTTTTGATTTATTGATCTGTTGTATAATTCTTTTGTTTTCAATTTTATTTAATTCTGCTCTAATTTTAGTTATTTCTTTTCTTCTGCTGTATTTGGGGTTGGAATGTTCTTCCTTTTCCAGTTTCTTGAGATGTCCCCTTAAGTTGTTAACTTCCTCTCTTTCCATTCTCTTGAGGAAGACTTGCAATGCTATAAATTTCCCTCTTAGGACTGCCTTTGCAGTATCCCAGAGGTTCTGATAAGTCCTGTCTTCATTATCAT
>NW_003852475.1:7284264-7301340 GCF_000181295.1 Otolemur garnettii | reverse complement strand
AGATTCTGATTCCAACCAGTTTTTCTTCCTTTGTTCAGGAGCCTCTGACCAGGGTTGCTACCAGTCGGCCATCTTCCCAGAATTCTATCGAAATCGTTGAATTCTTGAGACATCTTTTGAATAATTTCCTGAAATTCTTATTCCTTCATATCTTCCACTCTGTTAATATTATTTGCTATCGAAATTCTGAACTCGATTTCTGACATCTTAGCCATCTGTTTATGGATGAGGTCTTCAATTGCATCTGTTCCATTTTTCCTTGGGGGAGTTGATCTACTCTGGTTATTCATGTTGCCTGAGTTTTACCACTGATTTTACCCCATACTGAATTTACACCATTTGGAGTCTGTCCTAGAACCGTTCCTCCAGTGTCCACCACCAGACAAGATGCTGGCTTCCTCTGAGAGATAGGGCACGTCTGTCTGGAAATGCCTCAAGGCATTTTAGGGCATTTTATTGTTCTAGCTGCTGCAGTTGCTGCTCTTTGCCTCGGGGTACCACTGTTCTAATATGGTTCCCTCTCAACTGATCATCCTCTCTCAATTCTTGGGCAGCCCAGGCTGGCGAGGGTGGAGGGGGCAGGGGGGAATTCTCCTGCCACCAGGGGAATGCTGGGCTCAAGCAAGCAGCAGGTCTCTGGCCACCCAGTGCCTGGAGAGGGTGGCAGGAGCAGCGGGGATTCCGCCTGCCACCGGGGGAGTGCAGGGCTCAAGGAAGCAAGCAGCAGATCTCTGGCTGCCCAGTGCCTGGTGAGAGTGGCAGGAGCAGAGGGGAAGCCGCCTGCCACAGGGGGGAGCATGAGGCATGGGGAAGACATGCGTTTATCTATGTCTTCTCTCAGCTCAGCTCTCCTCCTTCAGCATCTTTAGGTTCTTTCTGGCTGTTATCTCTCCCTCTGGACTGGAGTTTTTGTTGAAAACTAGGACCAGTCAGCCCTCATTCCCTGCTCCCCCATATTCTTGTTGAATGTGAAAATTGGAGTTAGGGAAAATAGCCAACTCAAAGATTTAGCAAAGTACAAAACACATTGATACCAAACAAACAAATAAACAGACAAAAATACTACCAGACACACAAGTACACAGATGCACAATCAGAAACAAGTAAACAAACAGACAAAAAAACAAACAAACAAACAAAAAAGTGGTAATCATAAAAAGATAAAGAAAAAGAAAAAGAAAAAAAACTCTATTAGATTGCTGTATTCACTGCCAGCAACTGGTCCATAGGAAGCAGTGCTATGGAGATGCCATTTTTGGAGTTTCACAATATGTTTGCTTCTTGACTGGCCACCCAGCTTTGGCTGTCCTGTTCCAGATGACACCTCTATCTGCCTTCCAAGTTCAGCACACGAGTCCACACTTCACCAGATTATCCACTCAACTCCTAGTTTCCCCTCAAACTGAAAATTGTAATTTTCTATTGGGAAGGGGCTGGTTGTCATGGATGCCTGTGGATTCAGCACAAAAGTGTCCTCAGCCTCTGAGGGGGAGGGACCACCACCGCCAATGCCCACGGACTCAGCACAGAGCACAAAAGAGTCCTCAGCCTCTACGAGGTGGGGGCAGGCCACTGCTGATGCCCGCAGACTCAGAGTGGAGCAAAAAAGAGCCCTCAGCCTCCACAAAGGGGAGTTGGCTGTTGCCATTGCCAGTGGACTCAGTGCAGAGCACAAAAGACTTTTCCATCTCTCTAGGGGTGGGGTTGGTTGTCTCTGTCGCCTGCTGCTTCAGCATGGCACCACAAAGACTTTTCTAAAATTACAAAGTATGTCTGTTTCCTAAGCGGGGTTCTTTCCCCTCACTTTTCTGTCTGGCAGCCTAGACCCCTGACTCTCCAAATGGGGTCCAAACAGCTCCCCTTTCTGGTTGCTGAATTCCACATGGGAGTCCACGCCTCACCACACTCTGCAAAACACCCAAACTCCGCACTAATTTGGAACAGTAGTCCTCCGTGAGAGGAGAGGTTGGATGTTTCTGCTGTCTCAGGCCACCAGCCACTGGCCACCACAGCTGGCACTGCTTCAACTGCAGCACTGAGTTTTCTCTGCTTTGGGTCACAATTCCAGTCTCTTAATCCTCCTGTTTGCTGCACAGCCTACATTACCTGTCTGTGCCAACACTCCATGCAGGGAAGGATCCAGCACCCCCACTCTCACCTGAAACCACAAGTAGAGTTGATCCAGAGATGCATCCCCTCCACCATCTTGCTCTGCCTCTGCACTATAACTTGATAGTGATCAAAACAGCATGGTACTGGCACAAAAACATAGAGGCAGATGTATGGAACAGAATGGAGAACCAAGGGATGAACCCAACTACTTAAAGTTATTTGATCTTTGATGAGCTAATTAAAAACATTCAATGGGGAAAAGATTCCCTATTTAACAAATGGTGCTGGGTGAACCGGCTGGAGACCTGTAGAAGACTGAAACTGGACCCACACCTTTCACCATTAACTAAGATAGACTCTCACTGGATTAAAGATTTAAACTTAAGACATGAACCATAAAAATACTAGAAGAAAGTACAGGGAAAACTCTTGAAGAAATCAGCCTGGGCAAATATTTTATGAGGAGGACCCCCTGGGCAATTGAAGTAACATCAAAAATATACTAGTCGGACCTGATCAAACTGAAAAGCTTCTGCAAAGCCAAGAACACAGTAAGTAAAGCAAGCAGACAGCCCTTAGAATGGGAGAACATATTTGCAGGTTATATCTCTGACAAAGGTTTCATAAACAGAATCCCCAGAAAACTCAAATGTATTAGCAAGAAAAGAACAAGTGATCCCATCTCAGGGTGGGCAAGTGACTTTAAGAGAAACTTCTCTGAAGAAGACAGGCCCACAGCCTACAGACATATGAAAAAATGCTCATCATCCTTAATCATCAGAGAAATGCAAATCAAAACTACTAGTTTGAGATATCTAACTCCAGTAAGATTAGCCCACATCACAAAATCCCAAAACCAGATATGTTGGTGTGGATGTGAGAAAAAGGGAACACTTCTGCACTGCTGGTGTGAATGGAAACTAATACATGCCTTTTGGAAAGATGTTTGGAGAACACTTAGGCATCTAAAATTGGTCCTGCCATTTGATCCTACAATTCCTGTACTAGTATATATCCAGAAAACCAAAAATCACATTGTACCAAAGATATTTGTACCAAAATGTATATTGCAGCCCAATTCATAATTGCTGAGTCATGGAAGAAGCCCAAGTGCCCATTGACCCACAAATGGATTAAATCATGGTATATGTATACCATGGAATATCATGCAGCCTTAAAGAAAGATGGAGACTTTACCTCTCTCATGTTTACATGGATAGAACTGGAACATATTCTTCTTAGTGAAGTATCTCAAGAATGGGAGAAAAAGGGGTGATGCCTGTGGCTCAAGGAATAGGGCACTAGCCCCATATACCAGAGGTGGTGGGTTCAAACTTGGCCCCAGCCAAAGAAACTGCAAAAAAGAAAAAAAAAAAAACAAAAAAGAATGAGAGAAAAAGTATCCAATGTACTCATCCCTACTATAGCCCAAGAATTTGGGGAAAGGGAGGGGAGAAGAGGGGGGAGGATGCGTGGAGGGAGGATAATTGGTGAGATCACTGTCAAGATCTGCTTCTGACACCATTTTGAATATTTGAAATATTTTAAATGGTATATAAAACCAGCACATTGTACCCCATGATTGCATTAGTGTTCACAGCTATGTGTACAGCTAGTGTACACTTCTCAGGGCCCAGAACTGGCCAGGTCTCTAGCCTGGCTTAGGTAGGTTCTGGACATGGACCACTAAGCTACCTTGCTCAGGAACAGTTTCTCTTAAGTGCTTGAGCGCTATCTACTTTTAGCTGGAGAGAGAGAGAGAGAGAGTCTTAGAGAGAGTAAAGCAGTCTTCTTAAAACAGATATATCTTAGTCTTTAGCAGAGCTTGGTAATCTTCAGCAGAGAGATGCTGTGCTGGCATTCTGCAGGGAGAAGAGGAGACAGAGTCAGAGTAAGCGTGTCCATGATAGAATGTGCATGCATTTTGACTGCCTTCTCCTCCAGCCTAATATAAGGCTGAGCTCGTGCCTCTCAACACCACAGGTGTGGAGACTGCCAATTCACCAATGCTCTTATCTCGCAAGCTCTCTCATGCTTGTTAGAACTAAATCTCTCTCCATGCCCTTTACACTAAGGTATTCCATTACAGGTATTTCCTATAATTCATTCCTCCTAGCCATAGGCTATATGGGCTGCTACAGACCACACCTATGGTGCATCTTACAAGGGTACATGTTAAATTTACTAAATGTAGAATATAAATGTCTTAACACAATAACTAATAAAATGCCATGAAGGCTATGTTAACCAGTTTGATAAAAATATTTCAAATGGTATATAAAACCTTCACATTGTACCCCATGATTGCATTAGTGTACACAGCTATGATTTAATAACAAAAATAATTTTTGTTTCAGAGAAATAGATTTTATAAAATATGGTATTTATACTAATATGTAATGAATGAGCTTGTCAATTTTTGATAAAATACTTTTTTGAGAAAAAAGAAAGCTTTTTGTAGTCCTCAGTAATTTTTAAGAGTAGAGAAGGATCTTCAAACCAATTTGAGAACCACTGGCCCTAAAGCAAGAAAGAATCAGTGTATGTATCCCCCATTTCAAGATCAAAAAGAGTAAGAGAAGAGCATTACCAGCACAGCATAGAACAGTGCAGAGTTTGAGCATGTTCTTGGTTTAGGTTATTTTACTGGGGAGGTACCTTGTTGAAAAAGGCAGATCAGTGGCCTGATGAGCAATAAGCATGTGAAAATCTAGCCATTCCTATTAAATCTCCCTCCTCTTGGACTACAAAATCTGTCATCTTGGACTACAAAATCTGTCATCTTTGACATGGACTGAAGGAAACAGTGATTTATGGGGCAAGAGATAAAGAGACTTCTCAAAGCAGGGTTGGTAAAGGCAGGAAATTTAGTCCCACAAACTAGTGAGAAAGGAGAGGTATCCCAGAGAACGGGCAAAGAATGAAAAGGAAGACAAGACGTTAACATTTGCATGGTAACTAGTTACCTGTAGACTATGAGCTCCAACTTTCATAAGTACTGTCTTATTTAATCTACAGGACAAAGAGTTAGGTATATTTTTATGTACAGATGAGTAGCTAAACATTATTTTTATGGATTTTTTTTTCATGAATTCTTCCCAGAATTCCCTGAGGATGTGTGAAAAGATCATGCTACTTATATTTCTGTGAACTTCTATCGCATAGCTGAGAATTAAATGGAATAATGTCTGGAAACCTTTCATATATTTATTCTTTTTTTCCCCCTTAAATCTATAGCTATTTGTGAATTAAATCTATAGCTATTTGTGAAAATGCTTTGATATTTTCCTTTGATATGAATTTTTTATATGTGTTAGGTACCATTATTATACTTCCCAATTTGGGGACTGTTGTTGATGGCATATGTAGAGAATGCTAAATTTGCAGAAGTCACTGTAAGAAAAACAATAAAATGTACAAAGGACAAAATATAATGAGATACATCAAGAGAGAATAGCACAGATATGCATATCTCTTATGAAAGATTCTCTGCAGCAGTAAGCATCTTAGTGTGTACTTGGAAATTCAAGGTCTGGTGCAAATGGGATGGAATATTGAGTGTCCTTTATTAAAGATTTTGAGGTGTTAAATACATCCACCAGTGACTTATAATCATTTAATATAAATATAGATAATCCCACCTATAAAAATGTCCTAATAGCCCACACCCCTACACTTTCCTGTAGTATTGTTCCAGAAGTATGGAAGGTAAACTTGTCGGAAGTATCTGTGATTGCCAATAGAAGGACTATGTGTGATCTGGTTGATAGTGTTTTTTGTTTTGTTTTGTTTTTTATTTTAATTTTATTTTGAGACAGAGTCTCATGTTGTCACCTTCGGTAGCGTGCTGTGGCATCACAGCTCACAGCAACCTCAAACTCTTGGGCTTAAGCAATTCTCTTGCCTCAGCTTCCCAAGTAACTGGGTCTACAGGCACCTGCCACAATGCCTGGCTATTTTTAGAGATAGGGTCTGGTTCTGGCTCAGGCTGGTCTTGAATAGGTTGGTCTTGAACCCACAAACTCAGGCAATCCACCCACCTTGGCCTCCGAGAGTGCTGGGATTACAGGTATGAGCCTCCGCACCCAGCCTTGTTGTTAGTGTTTAATGATATGCCCTCTGGTGAAGGAACACAGTTTTACCTAAGGGGATATTGTAGGCACCAAACTGTAAATGAGTCTTTGCTTAATAGTGAGTCTGACATAACCAAAATAAATAGCCAGCATTATCAAAGAACCCTGTGAAAAGTATGTTAGTATATTAAAATCCAACATCTTTATTAAGTATCTAGAAGCCACCTTGCTACTGACTGTCAGTAATTAAATGGGCACCAACAATGAGGGTGATTTTAGTTAATGTCAAAGGCATTCCTCTCATTAAAGTCTGCCTAATCATTATGATCATCCCCCCAAAAATACAGTGTAAAATTGCTGAAGGGATAAAATACCTATTTCCACCTTGCCCAATTATCTGGGGTGTGAATATATCTGATTTCATAATTTAGGAAGCAGAATCTCCAAATGATTATCTGCAGTGAATTTCTTTTTATAATGGTGAAGGAAAAGTTTTCTGAATCTAGTAAAAATTGTTTTTTAATATCTGTATTCAAAGTGTTGGAAATTTATTTATGCAGAGTTTGCACTTTAGTCCTAAGTATTTTGTTGCTGTATCACAAGCAGAGACTATGCAATTTTTTATCTTTCATTTCCATTAAGATTCCTCAGTTTTCCTGGTTAAAAAGTTTCTGTATATAGAGTTTCTTAAGCTCAATTTCTGAACATAACAAGCAGAATACACATTTCAGAAGCTTATAAATTTCCCCAAATACCAAGCAAGTTCATTTGGCATGTTATTTAATTCTACATAACTTTTCGTTGTGTTAAAACATCATAGAAAATAAGTTAAGTCTTATTACAGAGCATGCATTCCTTTATGGAACCACAGATATCTAACCATCAATTACTGATCAGCAAGAATTTAACAAATCTCTACCACATGAGCATGATGGACCTGTGCATTACAGAAGATCCAACAGTGCTAAACTTATCCTTCTTCTTCAAGAAACTTAATGAGTAGTATGAGAAGTAAAAATTAGTACATAAGAATATTTTTGACATACTAAATAATACAGTTATATTTTGTAGGTATTTCCCTACCTACAGTGTTTTTGTAGGTATTTCCCATTTATCCCCTCTCAAACTCATCCTTCATATTTCAATATTTAGCTAGTTATAAATGCTTATGATTTTTACCCCAATACGAGATGTGATAGAATTAAGTAGAGGGGAAAAATACTATCTAGTATTTCAAATTTCAAAAGATTAATACTTGGGAGAATTAAAAAGATTGATGCATTGACAAAAGAAGTCCAGGAAACATCACAAGAAAGACCAAGTCTTCATTGCTTCTAACTTCCATCCAGATTGGAATAGAGTCTCCAGAACTAGGAGCAGGTGGAAGAGACTGAAGAGAACTGGCAAGGGCATAGATATTGATGCATCTCAGAGAAAATAATCCAGTACTGTGCATGAAAGATAGCAAAATAGTCAGAAGGCATATGGAATCAGAAAGCAAGAAACCTGTGCTCGTTTTCCAGAATATGACTCATAGAGATGGCAGGACAACTTCTCAGATAACAACATGGGCAGAAGAGCAAGCATATCACACATAGGCAGGCATGGTCTTAAACAACCCAATGGGATTCCTCTTCTTCACAGTATAGGAGCGCAGTTGGTGGCCACACACCCGAGTTTGGTATGGAGATAGCAGAGAGAATAATTGACCTGGAACAGCTATATTGAAAAAGCCAAAGGATCATAACTGGGTAAATGACCAAGGACTTAAGAACATGGTGAATATCTCAGTTGACTCAAGTTTTGACACAGGAGACTTAGTATCTGATGATCCAACATCCACTAACGTTTTTCCCATAGCTTTGTCATCAAGTTCCGTGGAACTTGGATAAGACTGTGGGGAAGGGGACATCATAAACCCTCACTGGGATTGCCTGTTAATCATCCAGTAAGATGGAAGTGGTCAAAAGAGAAATTCACTATAAGAGGTTTACTTTTTCTATATCTGAAATTGTGGATTGATAGTCATAACCAGTGCTCTTTCCTGTAACCTGGTAACTACTAACATTGTATCAGAGTTCAACACAAGTTATTGTATGAGAGGAATCTGAGAGGGTTCACAAGGCTAAGTAAACCAGAATTGGCCATTGGAGGACAGGTAAAGTTTAGAAAATAACAGGTAAAGTTTAGAAAAACAGGTTGTCATGGAAAAGAAGTTTACATGTGAGGAACAGAAAGAGCAAAGAATGGAGGAGAAAATGGAGTCAGCATTACATGCCTCAGTTTAAGGAGAGGAAACTGCTAGGAATAGAACACATTTGATATAAAATAAAATGTAATTTGACAAGGAATAGTAAGTTCACTTGAGCTTGAACAATACTGAATTTTGCATGGATAAACAAGGTCAGCAATGAGAAACAGCTTATATTAAGAATCTCTTAAATATGGCAATTCCCAACATTTACAAGCAGACCCAAAGAAACGGTTTTCTGAGGCTAATTGGTACGTCAAAGCATTGTTCTTCTCACTCTCCCAAGTGTCTGTGTGGCTAGAGGCACAGATAATAAACTGCAGAGCATAATAGCATAATAGGTAAGGAGGGAGACTTTGGAGAAGGGTCTTTCATCACCAGCATTATAAGAGAATGGCATTTACATGAAATTGATTTTTAGTGGTGAAATTATGCTTGTGATGTTCTATTGTAAATATTGACAGCATTAAAAGGAATGTCTAAAAAGATGGGCACTAAAATGTCACCAGAAAAGGCAGACCAGTATTTATACTAAATTCTTCAAATTGCATCCTTTTTTTACATAAGTAGTGATGCTTCATGAAACAAAGCAGATAATTCTTCAGTGCTATGATGTGAAAGAAAATAAATGTGCCTACATTCTCTGCCATGTATAAAGACACCCAACTACCTCTCATCATGACATAGGGAAGTTTTTTTCTTCCCTCCCTTCTTTGAGGATTTTCAGATAGGAAAGCTTATATCCTTCCCATACTGAGCTCAAAAGATGAATAGATGAAGTAAATCACCATAAAAACAAAAGATCTTTAGAAACATTAATGGATTCCTGGTATTTAGTTGAGAGTATCGGATGTTGATGGGACTTTGCTATTTAAGCTTAGAAACATGTTTATCAATTTAATGAGGAATTAAACGGCAGCTTGATAGTGAGGAGAAGCAAACACAAAATCAGATTTTGCTGCTGCTCTGCTAGTTGTAAAACAGAGGCTTAAAGGCACAATCTGTGGATTTTCACTCAGCTGAATTTCTGGAAACTTTAAGTATAGTTTATCATTTTCTGCCTTGCCATCTACCACTTCCATTATGACTACCATTAGCCTGTGTGCTGTCTAATTCAAGAAAATAAAGATTGCAATCTTTTGAACTCCAATATAATTTTTAGAATTACATGCAATTCTTTTGAATGAAGAACCTGAAAAATTTTCCTGGAAAATTCATTTTAAGAATATTATTACTCACATAGTATATTTATTAAGTAATTTAGAGGAAAATATTTTATTGAATTATTAATTATATTACAGAACATTATAATTTTCAGCTTGTGCTAAAATATCCTTGGAATGAATCATAATTCTAGGATTAATAGACTTACAGGTTTTGAAAAAAAAGAAAGGTTTTTTCATATTTCTTTGAGATCTGCACATATTACAATTAGTGCTATGCATTGCTACTGAACAATACTTTTCTCCAGTTATTCTGAGGAATGTAATTTAGAGTGCTTTGTGCTAAATCTTATTATAACTGAATTTTGACAATGACATTTTATATCAAAAGACAAATTTGTTGAGAAACACCAAATGCAGTAATTCTGAGACTGTTACAGAGAGTTAAATACCTTCTGGTATGATCAATAACAAATATATGCATAAAAGTAGAGTTGGTGTCTCATGAGGTCAATGGATTTAAGTAAGAATCACCATTAGCCATTTATTTGGGGTCAGTCAAGTAGTAAAGCTACTTGTTTGAATTGAGTATTAATGTCAAAGTAATGGTGGAGCTCATTAAAACAGAATAATTGGCAGAAAATAGGCCCCCTTAAATGCCCTCAGAATGCTTCTGAGCTATAAAAAACTTCAGTATTTATTTTCTAAGTATCTTTTAGGCTGTGGCTTCCTAACATGAAAATAGTAGTGAAAACAATGAAAAATCAGTCCATCAAGGAGCTGGCCTCAATGAGGCAGTAGTAATGACTTGGCCAAAGTCACCTGTGACAGAACTAGGTTTGGGGTTCAACTAACTTCATATTGGATCTACACTCTTATCATTCCCCAGATTTTCTCAGAAAAGGATATGGTAGTGGTGGTTGGGTGGTTGGCTGAGATATTTACGTTTGTATTTCTCATAATTGCAGGCTGGGGGATGTATAAACTATCTGCTTTTCAGAACAGAAGTCTAGAGGAGAGGTCTGGGTGACCTCATAAAGAGAGCCAGAGTTAGAGCCTGAAGTCCACAGTTTAAGACCTGACTGAAGGGTTGTTTTAAGGATCAATGAATGTAGTGCCAAAGTACAATAGGAAAAAGTGTACTAGAGGCTTGATGCCCATACCACAGTGGTTATGCTGCCAGTCACATACATCAAGGCTGGTGGGTTTGAACTCAGCCCGGGCCAGCTAAACAACAATGACAACTGCAACAAAAAATAGCAGGGTGTTGTGGCAGGTGCCTGTAGTCCCAGCTACTTGGGAGGCTGAGCCAGAAGAATCACTTAAGCCCAAGAGTTTGAGGTTGCTGTGAGTTGTAATGTCACAGGACTCTGAGAGTGACACAGTAAGACTGTCTCTAAAAAAAAAAAAAAAGGTGTACTAGAAAGGGAATAGAGATATGTAGGTTTTAGTTGCAAAATTAAGTCTGAATGACAATGTGTCTTTGGGCAAAGGGTTTATCCCTTAGATTCTGAAGCTGGAAAAATAAGGGAGTTGGGCTAAAATCACTGTGTATTACGTAACACCTTTTACATATGTTACAGGAAAAAATGCTGATTTTAACCTTTCTTCCTCTTTTCACCAGTTAAACCTTCACCTAATCCAGGTGTTATGCCTCATAAATAGAAAGCTCTAAATAAAAACTTGTCCAAAGAATAAAGTTTTCTTGAACAAATGAATAAATTAAAAAATTTATAACATAGGGTATTGGTGTCATTTTATAATTAATAATGAAATCAGGAGGAATCAAATTGATTCCTTACACTCACTGCTGTTTCTTTATGACTACATCTTAGAAGCCTGTCTAAATACACACACTACACAGCCACTCTTCCCCAAATGCCCTCAATACTACATTTTCTCTTGTCATCTACTTTGAATGCCACTATGTTCAAGGGTTATAACCTGTTTGTCTCATTGGTAAAGGTCAGTACTTCCTGGACACTGTTCTGCTCCTGAAAGGCAGAAAATTCATCTTTGTATCTATTCTTTAGCCAGGGGCATCCAACCCTTTGTTGATCTCTGCTGCACGATCAGAATCAGAGTTGTCTTGGGCCACACATTAAGTACACAAACACTAAGGAAAGCTGATTAGCAAAGAAAAGTCTGTTCATACTTTTTGTGACATCTGACACGACAGATAAACAAAAAAGTCCTCACAAAATTAGCATGTTGCCCACAATTGACAGAGCTGAGCTCTGTGAAAGAGCTTTTTGAAAAGTAGGCAATATGATTGCTGAAAGGTTCACCTGATATGTTTCCTAAAATTATTAACCTAATAAGACCAAAGTGTTGATGCCCAGGTTCTTTGATCATTTTGGTTACTAAATCATACTGCCTAAAAATGTCCCTAATCCAGTTTTGTGAAATTATCTTAAAAAGTAATTGAATTGGCTCGGCGCCTGTGGCTCAAGTGACTAAGGCGCCAGCCATGTACACCCAAGGTGGCGGGTTCGAATCCAGCCCGGGCCCGCCAAACAACAATGATGGCTGCAACCAAAAAATAGCCGGGCATCGTGGTGGGCGCCTTTGGTCCCAGCTACTTGGGAGGCAGAGGCAGAGGCCTCGCTTGAGCCCAGGAGTTGGAGGTTGCTGTGAGCTGAGATGCCACGGCACTCTACCCAGGGGGACAGCTTGAGGCTCCTGTCTCAAAAAAAAAAAGTAATTGAATTAACAAGACTCACCCCCCAAGGCATGAGCCACCGCTCCCCAGAGTGGTGGCTCATGCCTGTAATCCAAACACTCAGGGAGGCCAAGGTGGTTGGATTGTTTAACCTCAGTTCTCCAGACCAGAGCAAGAGTGAGACCCTGTCTCTACTAAAAATAGAAAAAACTAGCCAGACATGGTGGCATGTTCCTGCAGTCCCAGCTACTCCAAGGCTGAGCAAGAGGATGGCCAGATTCCAAGAGATTGAGGTTGCTGTGAGCAATGATGATGCCATGGCACTATACCCAGGGCAACAAACTGTCTCAAAAAGAAAAAAAAAAAAAAGACTCACCCCAAAATGTGTGGTGATGACATACCTGTCTGCACGGCCATGGTCAGCATGCCTCCATCTACCTCATTCTCCAAACCTAGCTCCAGGGTCCCCTTCTTGAACTTGACAAGACCTAAGAGAGAAAAACTGCTATCTGAATAGGAAAAATATTTCAAAATCCAATATCCTATGTTGGTAGGATCCTAGGGAAATCAGGAAAGCATAGCAGCTAGGAAACCAGAAAGCTAGATACCAAGACTTGACATGAGAGCTCTGAGGGAAAAGCAGAGAATTCTGAAGACAATCTATTCCTATTCTATATTTTTCCAAGGTCTAGCTCAACTCCTTACATTTGAATTTGCTTTCTACTACTAGATAGAACTGCAAGGTAATGCCATGTGTGAGGAGAGACAAAGTTTGTATACAATTGGATAAGGTGTAAGTGGGCAAAGGGAAAGTTATGTATTATGTATCTTAATTTGGTTTTGATGTCTTTTTTTAGATACAGCCTTATGTCAATTCTAAATGAACACCAGGTTTGGAACACATCATTTGGGCACACTGGGCACACATTTGGAATTAATGCCTTCTACTCTAAAAATTCTAAATCCTGAGAGAAAGCTGAGTTTTGTTTTTCCTGTAGAATGTCTTGAATGCATTTTTACAGCCTGGAGCCATAAGGTGAATATATGTGTGAGAAGTATATGAAGGAAATTTTAGCATTGGAGCTGGGTCAGCAGGCATTCAATTGAAGCCCAACCATTCAGCTACTTACTAAATGACAAATGCTTATAACCGTAATGATTTTAAGTGACTTCATCTAAGGCAGTGATGCTTAGAAGAGCAGAATCTTCACTTGGTTAGAGACAAAGCAATACAGTCGCCACCCTCCACACATCCTGGGTTTCATTTTTGAGGTTTCAGTTACCCACAGTCAACTGAGGTCTGAAAAATGGTATCTTAAGAGAGACCACATTCACATACTTTTATTGCAGTTTATTCTTACAATTTTTCTAATTTATTATTAGCTATTGTTGTCACTTATACTGTGCATAATTTGTAAATTCAACTTTATCATACATGCATACCTATAGACAAAACACAGTATATAGAGAGTTTGGTACAATCTGTGGTTTCAGGCATCCCCTGACCGTCATTTACACTTCTACTGAAGATAAGTGGGGACTGCTGCACCATATTCCTGTCCTCAGCTGAGCAAGGGAATGGAATGATATCCATGAAGTACCACTGTGACCTGATGGACACGATGGCAAGAAGGGGTGATGCACAACCAGACCCTCAGTGTGACCAGATCTGAGTGATGACAGTGGTCCAAGGGGTGGTGTATACAATAGGATTAGTCTGAAAAATGTGGCCATGGAGGCCAGGAAAGTGAGTGAACAAGAACAGAAATAGAGGAGAGAGGAGAGATAAGGTAAGAGAGGAAAGCAGCAGGGCTGGGAGGAACATGGAGAGGAGCCCACGCAGCAGAGCAAAACTGCCCTCCAACCTCTGGCCCTGCTGTGTCATAACCCTGCTTCCTCTAATATCTCACTGCACTCTCTGCTAAGCACAAAGCACTTTTCCAGCTGTTGGTTATTCTCTTTATTATTGTAAGGGCCTAATATAATGAAAATCACAAAAGAAGGAAAGAGATTCGTAATACAGTTATTTCAGGAGTACAGACAACAGTCACATACTCCTCAGTGTTGACACGGCAATCTACCTTGTCAGTTTCTTTTTATGAAAAAACAAAAAAATTAAACAGTGGAATTCTCTTGATGGAAAGCTAGAATACATTTAAAAAAAAAAAAAAAGAAACGGTATTACCTCACTCTAAAGACCCATGTAAGCTCCACGCACCAGGGTCTTTCTTCAACGTCTACTTTCATCTACCTTAATTATACTTTTCTCCTGAGAAGCCTGGAATGCTAAGATGTTGGAAATGATGTAACCTAATCTATATTCCTTATTTTATAACAGAAGAAACTGAGTCCCAAAGCCGTCACATGAGTAGTCCCAGGTCACACACAAATATCATGACAAAAAAAGGATAATGCTCAATTTTGCCATCATCATCACAGTCCAAAGGCTGGAATCTATGCAAAACTTAAAGGACTACCTGTGGGTCATTAAACTACCCATTTCTTCTTCTTATTCTTTTTTTTTTTTGAGACAGAGTCTCAGTATATTACCTAGGGTAGAGTGCTGTGGCATCACAGCTCACAGCAACTTCAAACTTTCGGGTTTATGCAATTCTCTTACCTCAGCCTCCCAAGTAGCTGGGACTACAGACACCTGCTACAACACCTGGCTATTTTTTTGTTGTAGTTGTCATTGTTGTTTAGCAGGCCAGGTTGGATTCGAACCTACCAGCTCTAGCATATGTGGCTGGTGCCCTAGCCACTTGAGCTACAGGTGCCGAGCCTACCATTTTTTCTTATTCACACGAGAAACCTTTAAAAAAAAACTTAGTTATTATATTTTCTCTTTCTTAATTTGTACCTCTGTAACCTAGCAAGACAGGCTTAGAAAGAATACAGAATTTGTAAAGAAGTCTTAGAAATGTAATTTCTTTAACATTCAGTGTTATAATGCAATGAGCATGAAAATGTAATTACCATTAGTTTTAAGTTGATAACATAATACATTTTTTTGAAATTTATCATTAGTTTAGATTATTTTTAAATGTTTTTAATTTAAGGAATCTCTTAAAGTAGTGGTTCTCAACTTTCCTAATACCGCAGCCCTTTAACTCAGTTCCTGTGGGTTGTGACCCACAGGTTAAGAACCACTATCTTCAAGAATTCACTTCTATCCTTTCTTAGTTAGTAGGTTGAATCTTGCAGAGATTTCCTACATGAAAATAGATAAGTAAGTCACCAAAATAAGAGTTGGGAAATGTGCTTAAAACCTTGAATATAATCACCTTTCTATTGCTTCATAAATATCACAATATTTCAACAAACATGTATTCCACTTAGTCTTTACTGAAAGACTAAATACAAGCTAAAAGTATGGCATTTATGTCTCACTGATATGAAGAAGAAACTATACATCATAGATTCAATAGTCTTTGGACTGCAAAAAAAAAAAAAACTATTCTTCAGTTCAGCTCTGTCATTACAAAAATATATATGTAATTCTCAGCCTGAAAAATTCCCACTGATGAAATACATACACTGAGGGAAAATGTAAAGCACAGGAGCTGACTGCCATCTTGTGGAAAGTTTGCTCTTATATTCTGAACACCTTTTCCGTGTATTTTCTAGAATGTCATTATTCATTGTTATTAATTACAAAATGACTCAAGAGTTGCCCTGTAACTAACCAGAACTAATGTCTATAAAACAAGACATGAGAAGACTCACATGTTTTGCATCCTGGAGATGTTTGACTTGTATAGCTCCCCACCCCTTGCTGCCCATCATTTATCTACTGTCCCTGTGAAGTGGGTTTAGCATTTCATTTAGTATATTTTACTTGCCAAGGATTCAGAGTGGAAGAAAGGCAATGTTAGAGTGCTGCCTTGCAAAGGAAAGAACACAGAACATACTATATTATGGGACTTTTAGGGTGGTCTGGGTATCTAGAGCAATTGTTGAAGGGTAGATCCTTACCAGCAATGCTTGGTCCTGGGATCAGCATCACCTGGGAGCTTATAAGAACTACAAATACTTGGACCCCATTACAGACCTACTGAATAAGAACTTGCAGTTTTGCAAGATCCCAAATTCATTAATATGCATAGTAAAATTTGAGAACCACTGTCATAGGCTACCATATTTCATTCTACTTATATATTTTATTACAGCAGAATGAAAATGCATACACACACACACACACAACACACACAGTTGCTCAGAGATGTAGAAAAAGCTTAGCATTGTCCATTTTATTTAATTCAATGCATCAGACTCCAAACCCACTGATTTAATGTTTGTGGACCTGAAAGTTTTCATCTGTAAAGTGTCATAGGCTACCATATTTCATTCTACTTATATATTTTATTACAGCAGAATGCAAAAACATGCATATGCACACACACAACACACACAGTTGCTCGGAGATTTAGAAAAAGCTTAGCATTGTCCGTTTTATTTAATTCAGTGCATCAGACTCCAAACCCCACTGATTTAATGTTTGTGGACCTGAAAGTTTTTGTCTGTAAAGTGAAGGAAGGTGTTGACAAGACCATTTGAATGTCCTTTCTCATTCTAAAATTTTTGATGTATTCATCAGTTGTTCATTTAGTTAAATATCTACACATCACCTATTCAAGCATCAGTAAATCAACGCATTGTTCATTTTAGTAATATTGACTTTAACACAATGATTATGTTTTAAAATTATAGCTTCAAGCCGGTGGCCCAGCAGACATGCTTTGTCTAGTAGGAAAGATATTTTAAAAATTTGAATTCACCAACATTAAAAACATATGATTTAATGTAAACCCTGGG
>NW_003852475.1:7270502-7284244 GCF_000181295.1 Otolemur garnettii | reverse complement strand
TTTTTTTTTTTTTTTTTTTTTTTGCTTCTCTTGAAAATTCAGAATACCTGTCAATGCTGGGCTCATTTTTCCACACTAAAACACTTCCCTATTTCTGGACTTCACTGTGCCCCAATCCCTACCCTGCCCTATTCACTTACATTAATCCCTGGTTTTTGCTGACCTTGTGCTCACTAACTTTTTGCCTAAATAGTATTCTCCATCAAGTTTCTTAGTATGTCCAAAATCTACAATAGATTGACAATGAAAAATGGTACCCTTACAAACTCTAAACTTCAAGGCGGAAAGGACAATTTTAGTGTGGCATGAACACTTTTTCTCATACTACCCTTTTATGACTATTCAGATCATCATATTGAAAATTGGCTTGCCCACCAGTTTAATTAGGAAACTGTCCACCTAGGCACAGTTTCCTAATTTACCTCTCTTAGCCAACTTTTGCACATCCAGATATGTGAAACCACAGACATTTCAGTTCCCTTTGTATTCAAAGGTAAGCCCTTGGTGTATATACTGTAGGAGAGAAAAAAATTCTCCTCTTTCGTTTTAGGGTCTCTGGCTGAACTTAAGAATTAAGCTGACATGACAGATTAACAAGATAACAGCATACAAGTTTTATTAGAATTTTACATGTACATAAAAATAAACTCACAAGAAAATGAAGACCCAGAGAGGTGACCAGATCAGAAAGCTTATATACCTTTTATACAAAGAAATGGCAAATTTACAAAGAATTGACAAAACAGAGGGGTGTGGGGTTGAGGGGTAAGCTGTGATGGATTGGCTGAGAGACACGCTGAGAAAAACTAATGGAAGATAAGGGTCATTTCAGTTTGGTTGTTTGTACAGATCCACTTCAGCATTGATTTTCAATCTCTGGTGGTAAGGATGTTATTCTCTTCCTGGCACAGGGAGGGCACCTTTCGCATGGAAAATATTATAGCCTGTTTTTAGGTGGAAAAAAAGAAAGTCAGAGAGCCCTTTCTGCTTCTGCTATTTCTCAAGTTTCTTCAGCTCAAAACAATCAATATGGCCAAGCTACATATTTTGGTGTGGTAAGTCCCAAACTCCTTTAATACAAACAAGTAGAAGCCTCACCATTATCTTTTCTAGAGAAAAGCTAAAAATCTTGAGTCATTTCTAAGAGTTTTTCACACAGCAAATATTCATTAAACAATGTGCAAGGTGGTGGTAAAGTTTTGAGTAAGACAGACACAATCCCTACGCTCATAAAACTTATATAACCTTTTATAAGAGGGGAGATACACAATTGCATGAAGCATTCCAGTCATCTGTGATGGTAGCAATGATTGAGGCTGTCACAGAGCTTGCAAAAGAGGATGTAAGCTGCTCTAGGTGTTGGAACTGTTCAGGGGATCCCAAAAGCCTATAAGCTGATACCTAAGCGGTAATAGCAGCTGGCCAGGGAAAGAGGTGGGAAGAAGAAGGTTCCATAGAGGCAACAGCATGTGCAAAGATCAAGAAAGCGAAAGAGCATAGCAAAAAATTAACTGCCAGGTAAACAACGTGGATGGAATAAAAAGAAAGAGGAGAAAGCCTGATACGAAATAAGCCTGAAGAGACAGAGCCATTTCTGGGCATTTGGACATTCTCCTAGCGGTGATGGGAGGTCACTGAAGGGCTTCAGTGAATGGTCATCTCTGGGCTTTTAAAGTACCACTCTGAGTTAAGTATACATCTAAGAGCTTGGATATTCTCCTCAATTATAGGAATCACATCAATTAATAAATCTGCCACCATCAGATTCCTGGCTTCTGGCCCCATGTTCACTACAGCTGCATCTGTGATCAGGGCAAGAGGTCTGTTCCACTCATACTTTTGAAGATCTCTAGAACACTAAAAAATAAAGTTGTGCCTAAATGTGGTTTACAAAAATGCGTTATATCTGAATTGTTTACATTGAACAAATTAATGCTTGTAAACCACAAAACACAAAAGGAATATTATTTGTCCTACATTATGTATTTTGCCAAATTGATTTAAAATATTAAACTGTGTGCCCTAGAAGCATTGTAGCATGGTAATAAGACATACATTCCATATTTTGCAATGTATTTTTTTCCCAATCCTGTCATGTATCTCCGTGATAGTATGTATGACCTCATTTGGAGATACTGATCAAAGTCTGAATTTGAGCCATGTTGATTGTGAGGAAGGCCCAGCTGAACGGCCTCCTGACTCCACGGAGACAAACCTCGGCTGTGTGGATGAAGCAGTGTTACAGCAAGCAGCGTTTATTTATGGGTGCACATGAGGTTGAACGCATTATCCTTTGACCTGCAGGCTGAAAGCCAGTCTTGTCTGGCTGCTCCTGCTGTTTCTAAGCAGTCCACAGCTGGGTGACTCATTAGGATGGCTCTGCAGTGCTTTTAAAGCATTCCTTCTGTTCAGTCTACTTATTTCTAGCCCACTTAACACAACCTCTAAACACTGCATGGCCATCCTGCTGTTGGATGTTCACTGTACTTACCGGTCGGAACGGAATTAAATTACGGGGGCAATGCCGAAACATCGATGGGTCAAAATTAGTTGCCAGTGATCTTGTCATGACAAGTAGTGGGTATGAGACTGATTAAGCAGTCATATATGACATCTAAGTCACAGGACTATAGAATTATGTTTTGAAAGACCTAGCCCCAACTCCTGATTTTAAAAATGAACACTTAGCCCCAGAAAAGTCACACGCCATTCTCACGTGACATAGCATGTTGGTGTCAATGCTGAGAGAGGACACTGTGCTCCAGAGGCCCAGTCATCAATTTCTGAGCTATCACTTTCTCTTGTATCTGTTCCCTATTAAATAAGCAAACAAAAGCCAAAGCAAAATGTCCTAAGATTGAACACAATCATTATATTCTGGTACAGGGCTGGCATATCAAAGCCTACAGGACAAATCTGGCAGATTGTCTGATTTTGTAAATAAGGATTTATTAGAACCAGGTCACTCTCATTTTTACAGGATTGCCTACAGCTGGTTTCACATAACTGTGGCAGAATTGAAGAGACTTATGGCCCACAAGGCCTAAGCTATTTACTATCTGGCTCTTTACAGGAAAAGAGTATGCTAACACTACTCTAGAACAAGTAATATTGGTTTGGAAGTACAGTTGTTAGTCCCCCAATTTTCTTGATTTGTCTCTTGTTTAGGTTACTTTAGACGCTGCTTTGCAAAATAATAACTGGTCAAACATGTTGAATAGGAGAGAAAAATGAGGCTGGGATTTTAAATCCACTGTTCATAAACTTCACAGGGTAGATATTTCATCTATTAATTATTAAATTTTGTTAATGCTGAAGAAGAAATATCTCTTTTTAATTCAAAGGCCAGCTATAGTAGCAAAAGCTTCTATCTAAATACATGTGCATAAATCACTAAAATCCACTTTTAATTGAGCTTCTGCCATGAGCCATACACAGTATCAAGTACTTAACAAACTTTATCTCATTTGACCTACACAGGAATCCTATGTTTAGTATCTTCATTTCTGATAACAAGAAAACTTTGTCTCAGAAAATTCAAGTCACTTGCCCAAGTTCACCTTGCAAGTGAGTGGCAGAGCCAGGACCCAAAGTAGGCTGGTCCAAATTATCTGTGGTGTAACCATCACCATTTCTTAGCGCACACAGTGGCCGGCTGTGCTAACTTCTACAAACCATTCAGTGACTACCAGATATGAAGGTGCAATGTGGGGAGATTTTTTTCTGGTCAAAAACCAGAACATTTCTTTCTACTGACTCATTCTTCCCACTTTGACCATAACTTGAGAACCCAGGAAACCAGAGCTATGCCAATGCCTAAAGGTGTAAGTAAAAGCAGGAAGAAGTCCTGGAAATCAGGACAGCATGAACCAGCAAAGACAAACCCAAGGATTCCCTCAGGTCCACATCCGAAGCACAGCAGGCAGCTCCCACCCGCAACTCAATCAAAGCCTGACCCTGCTTCTTTAACCAGATTTCTCTTTAACAGGATTTTACCTGACAAGGAGGAGACCTGTCAGGGAGACCTGCTGTGACTGTCCTGGGTGCTGCATCACTCCCCATGAGGCTGCAGTCCCTAAGAAGTAAATTAGCCGTCAAGCAGCTGCAGTGACTCACCACATAGGATTTGAATCTCTTTCCTCCAGAATATAGAAATTTAGGCAAAAGTCATATATTCAAATGATTGCAATTGCCTTAAAGAAATACAAAAACTGTCAGAAGTAATTTGGGTTTACTCATTTTTTAAGAGTGGCACAAGTTTTGCCCACCTTGCCCTCTTCCCCCACAAACATTACCTCATTACCAGATTTCACAGCCACTTTAAAGTGTAGCAGTCACTACCCTTTCTTCATGCTATTTAATACCATGTATTACTGATTTTCATGCCAATTACCTGTCATAAGAGTCTTACCCTTGTCAAATTGGGAAAGGGATGTTTCCTCAGCTAAGGAAATATTTTTCTCTGCTTTAGTTCTCAACATCAAACCACCACCAACAACAACAAAAATCACCTTCAGTGATGAAAAGCACGGTGTGCAAACCGACTCTCCGGGTGCCTGTGGAGAGATTCACATCCCACGTAAGTAACTCGTCAGGCCCCCTGGTCAGAACTTCTCAGGCAAAGTACCTTCCAGGCAGGTAGGAGTTGAGATGAGGCAAAAGCAGCTGTGTGCAATGTAGCTTCAAAAGGCAGGGAGATAACTAGACAGATGTGCCTCGAGGCAGGTCCTTCCACAAGAGGAAGCTTCCCAGACAGACAGCAGTTCTTGCCTGACTAGAAAATTAGGCAGAAGCCAGAGGGGCTGACGCTTCATGTGGGGAAACTCCCTCTGCATATCCTGAAAGGCAGTCGGGCGGGAGGCAGGCGGGGACACTGGGCATGGGACTAACCTTTGGACTAACCTTCTTACGCTCCTCTCAACATTCTCTCATTGTCACAATGTTTCTAAGAGAAAAATAATTTCTTCTAATGACTCAGAGGCAATGTGACTGATCATGGTCTGAAGAGATAAAGGGAAGAGAGTAAGTGTGTGTGCTGGCTGGCTGGAGTATAAATACAGCTGATAAAGCTCTGAGATGGGCTATAAATGCAGCTGATAAAGCTCTGGGTACGTATTTATGACAGTTTTGTTTGTATCTGAGGTGGTATCACCCACACCCATTACCCAGTTAATAATTCTTATCATCTCATCTTGAGTTCACAACGTCGTATTCCAAGAGAATTTCATTTTAGGAAGGATACAGCAATTAAATATGAGAAACAAAGCACATAGTTGGCAGGTAATTTAGAAGGACCACACAAATAACAACTTCTATATTACTAATTTTATGATGTAAACTTAGTAATATAAAAGAGATGGATCAGAGGTAACTGATTATATGAGATCCTGGGTCTCACTTAGGACCGCCTATTGGTTAGTCTTTTCTGTACAGTGCATTTAGAATTTGTAAAGCCTCAAAAAAACAGACCATGAAAGAGCTGATTGGATAATTGTGCCTGACTTAATGCCCAATGAGACAGACACAATAAAGACCAAATTCAATGGCCTGGTGCCTTGTTGCACTAAATCTCATGCCTTTAAAACAAATTGGGGAATATAATTTTGGATGCACAAAATGGTGTGTTTTATGGGACCTTTTGGCTACTCAGACATCAAGATCCCTGAAGATAATAGAATTCAAGCCCCCTAAATGCTAGTAATGTACCAAATATGAACCTATGTCTACCTCCACTAGAAGCAACAACTTTTTTTATTATTGTTTGAGATTCATTGAGGGTACAAAGAATTACATTACACTGATTGCATTTGTTAGATAAAGTACCTCTTATAATTGTGTCACTCCCCTAAGAGGTGTGCCACACACTGTGACCCCCCCATTCCCCATGCTCTGCCCTTCTCTCCACCTGCTATTCCCCTACCCACCCCTGTATTAGCTCATCTGCTGCCTTCATATTAGAATAGAGTACATTGGATTCTTGCTTCTCCATTCTTGTGATGCTTTACTAAGAAGAATGTGGCCCACCTCCATCCAAGTTAAATACAAAAGATGTAAATTATCCATCTTTTTTAGTGACTGAATAGTATTCCATAGTATACATATAACACAGGTTGTTAATCTATTCCTGGGTTGGTGGGCATTTAGGCTGTTTCCACATTTTGGTGATTGTAAATTGAGCTGCAATAAACAGTGTAGTGCAAATGTCCTTATGATAAAAGGATTTTTTTTTTTTCTTCTGGGAAGATACCCAGTATGGGATTGCAGGATCAAATGGGAAGTCTAATTTGAGTTCTTTGAGGGTTCTCCATACTTCCTTCTAAAGACCCAACAATCCCTTATATCACTGGGAAAGAGAGATGAATAGAACCTTCTTTACAGAAGACCGATAAGTGGCTAATAAACATGAAAAAATGTTCACCATCCCTTATCATCAGAAAAATGCAAATCAAAACTACCCTGAGATATCACCTAACTCCAGTGAAAATGGCCCACATCATAAAGTCTCAAAGCTACAGATGCTGGAGAGAAGGGAACACTTTTATACTGCTGGCAGTACTGCAGACTAATGCAACAACTTTTTCTTAGAGTTTATCCATGAGTCTCAGTAAAGGAGGAGGTAGTTTCTAATAAAGAAAGAAGAGGAGGAGCCAGAGAGACCATATACTATGTGAAAGAGCTGTGGAGGGCCTTCCCCCAGACATGTGAGAAGGACACTCAGACACTCAGAATAAAATCCAGTGTGAGGAGAGATCCACACAGAGGGAAAGTCCTTCCTAGCCTAACTCTGCTTCATAGAAATGTTTCACATAGAAATATATGTGATAAAATAGTCTACACATCTGACAATTAAGTTTATGAACTCACCACTATGCACTTATATTGGAGGTCCTGTACAAACAACTCAGTAAGTTTCAGAACCTTGGTATATCAGTGTTTCACACATGTGTTTGTGTCAACATGTGACAGTGCTTTCCTGAGTGGCACTCCTTATTATTGTTGTGTGTTTTTGTGTATCATCATGAGAATGTCAAAATTGAATTAGAGCAAATAACAAACATTAAATTTCTTGTTAAAGTTGGCAAGAGTGGAAGTGAAATCAGGGACATTTTAGTCAAAGTTTATGTGGATAATTCCAACAATAAAATGGCAGTGTACAAATGGATTAAATGTTTTTTTGAGGAAAGAGAAATCGTTACTGAGGAGGAAAGTTCAGGGTATTCAGTAATGAGCAACACTGACAAAAACATCACCAAAATTCATCAAATTGTGCATCAAAATCATCAGCTGGCTGTGAGACATATAGCAGACATACTTTAGTGAACATGAATAGAGAGACAGGAAAATCTTAACCAGATATTTTGGCCAAGAACTCATGGCTCTTTCATTATGACAACACACCAGCTCACACAGTACTGTCTGTGAGAGAGTTTTGGTCAGTAAACAATTAACTGTATTGAAACACCTTCCCTATTCACCTAATCTGGGCCCAAATGATGTTTTTCTTTACCT
Organism: Otolemur garnettii; assembly: GCF_000181295.1. NCBI lineage: Eukaryota > Metazoa > Chordata > Mammalia > Primates > Galagidae > Otolemur > Otolemur garnettii. The sequence goes on along the minus strand of NW_003852475.1, from coordinate 7,276,735 downwards.
GCATATAAAAAAAAAATATTGAAAGGAAGACATTTTGATGACATTCGGGACATCAGCTATAATACAATAAATTACCAAATTGCTTTGAAGGGTGGACTAGGTGCTGGCCTTGGTGCACAGATTACCCAAGGGAATAGTTCAAAAGTGACCATAGTGATTGATATTCAGCAATGAGATATGTAGTACTTTTTCTAGGATGAATTCACAAACTAAATTGCTAGATGTCATATGAACAAGTAATGATACTACACACACAAATGAGGTCATTTGGTGTCCAAGCATGAAAATGGGGAATAGCATTACCAAAAGTATATAGTTTAGATAATTAAAGATTGAATTGTAGATACAATAGCATAGAAAAAGGCACTAATTCAGAAGACATATACACTAAGAAACTCCTATCACATTCAGAGCACGTCATTCATTTACCTGTTCACCCAAGAAATGGTAACTGACCATCAGCTAAGTGTTAGGCTTTATTCTCAACACTGGGGAATATAGAGACCCAGACGGAATCCATAGTGTTAAGTCATATATGTTTTAGTAGAGGAAACAGAGAAAAACATGCACATATATGTTTAGTAGAGGAAACAGATAAAAACGTGTAATATAAGAGCAGATAGTAAAAGGACTTTTGAATTCTGATAAGCATTAGACGATAGCATGGAAAGGTGACTGTAAATAGGATCTCTCCTTTATAGGGGTTCAGGAAGACCTTTCTGAACAACACAGTGTAGCAGGCCACTGAATTTCAGGAGAAAGATGGTCACTTGAAGTAAGAATAAAGAGGGCCACACTTAGAGAGACTAATAAACTCTGCATTCTCAGAAAAGAGGGAACAGGCCAGAGTGAGCAAGAAAGAGTGGTGGGAGCTGAAATGAGACAGGTGGGCAGAGGGCAGCCCCAGTGGGGCTTTGGAGGCAATTACATGCATAATTGAAAACCGGTGGAAGATGTGGAGCAGGGCAGTGGGTGGGGAGGGTGTCATGATCTGATGTTTGATTTTAAAAGTTTATTTAATCTCCTGCATGGGAAATCTGCAATGTCACAGAAGGAAGGCAAGCAGAGAGACCAAGTCTTTTAGAGTGGCCTTTCCTTCTTTCTTCCATTTGTCTATCCTTCCTTCCTTCCTTTCTTTCCCAATTCATCAAGAACTTTGTTGCCAAGTCAATTTTCATAGAACCTGTTTTGTTTTGTTTTGTTTTGTTTTTGAGGGGGGATTTTGAGACAGAATCTCACTCTGTTGCTCCTGAAACTCTAGGACTCAAGCTCCTGCCTCAGCCTCCCAAGTAGCTGGGACTATAAGCAACCATCACAGTGCCAGGCTAGTTTTTCTATGTTTAGAAGAGATGGGGTTTCAATCTTGTTTGGACTGGTCACAAACTTCAGAGCTCAAGCAATCCACCTTGGCATTACGGAGGGCTAGAATTACAAAAGTCAGCCACCATACCTGGGCCATAGTACCCAGTATTAAAAATTGTTCTCCCCTGCTTAGAAACTTTCCCTGGATTATATTTTCTATAAATCCCCAAACCTTTCGTTTGACATCCAGAAATCCTACCATGTTGAGTTCTTGTATAACTTTGTAGTGTTCTCTGTTTCTAATTCTTTAAGAATCCCTGTTTTGAGTGTTTGTCAATCATAACAGGGACTTCATACTTTCAGTTGTTCTCTCATGTCATTTTTTTCCCTTTCATTCTAGAATTCTGCCTATCAAAACTCCACCCCTCACACAAGGCCAAGTTCAGATCACTGTATTTCATTAGCTGTCTCTAAACTCTTCAGCGACAAGTTACTCCTCCCTTATCTCCACCCCAGTGAGATGAAGCTTCTTTGTATAGCTTATATGGACTTACACCGTGGCTGTGTACTTATTCACAGCTAATTAATGAAAAGTACGTTTTTTTTCCAAAAGGGTCTGCCATATCTAATATACATTTATTTGTATCACTCAATTTGCTTTACATATTTGCATTTGTTAGGTTTTCCATGGTGTTATCAAAAGCAGGTGGAAACTATTTAACGTGAAAATCTAAAGTCTTTCCCATGCCCCTATCACATGCAGGATTTATCTGTTCCCCTGGGCCTGGCCTGGAAGGGGCATCAGGACTTGAATCCTGTCTGCCTTTCCAGAGTCTCATCTCTTTTCACTCATTTCCTCTTACTTGATATTCCAGTAAAATCAAATTGCTTTTGTTTCAACACACAAAGTGGGTTTTTACTCATGTTCAGCTGTGTGGTCTTTTTTCATGAAATTCCCTTTACCCTACTTTGAACTGCTGCCTCCGTTTCATTCTTAAGTACGTATCCCTCACCACCAATTCCATGTCTTGTACCACCAGATTTGAGGACCTCCTTCTTTCTCACATAAATTGAAAAGAACAATACATTAATACTACCTCTTCATTAATTTCCCTGTTCAATCAACTCTAAGCTTCTTAAAATCAAGAAATCTGCCCTATTTTAATTTCCAGTGTCTGGGAAAATCTGGCTCTCACAAAATGAATATGTCGCTGCATAAATATGCACCTTCAGTGAAATAGAATAAACATATTGACCATGTTTCCCAAGTCTGTTTATACCTGAGGTATAGTCACAGTGAAATAAATGGCCTTGGACCAAATGTAATTGGCACTAAGTAAAAATCAACTGAGCTCTCTGGCCTGTCCAACACAGACCACCAATTCCAATAAAAACCAACAAAAGTCTCTTAACTTTCAAATTTAGTCAAAATTAAACTTAAGGACTGAAGCAACTTTGTTAATAATCTAGAGATGTGAAACCTTCTAAAACAAAGTTGCCTGGCTTGAATCATCCCTATGTTCTCTGTAGATGGATCTAACTTACTGAAAAATTAATCTCATTTTCACTACTCTCAGCCTCAATAGGACACAGCTGCACCGATGTTAGTCTCAGTTGATGGAGTGAAGAAGCCTCATCTTTATTCAAAGTAAAGCAGCTGCCAAGAGAAATGGCCTTTGAGAGAGGTAATAAGTTCATGAGTATCACCTGTGTCATGCAAAACACCTTTTTTTAAAGTTTAAATTGATTGGAAAGAACATATGAATTAAGTGTCTATCTTGTGGGCAAAAAGCTTTGCCGCATGGTGATGGAGTGCACCATCTAGGTGATGCATTTCAGACATTACCTTCTTGTGACACAAGGGAGGCATGGAGCAAATGGAACAGAGCAAATTATGACCCAGTGACTGGGGATGGATTTGTAATCTAGGAATGCAACACTAGTATCCTCCATTCCTATTTCAGAGAATAAGACTTTGGACACATAAAACAAATGCCAAAATAGACTTTTTCTTTGTACATAAACATACTCTACAAAATAAAACCATGCTGAAAATTCATGACATATTTGGGAAACTATTCTCAAAGGAGAAAAAAAAAACCCCACAATGTTATAGACTACATGTATTACCCTAAGATTAAATGTACATTTACATCATACATATACAGTTACATACATGTACCCATTTTCTCTGCCCGTTCAAGAATATCTCACCTTTCTTCATTTTCAAATTATTATACATCTCTCTATTTCCATTTATCTGATTTAATTCAAGAGATTCTTGTCTGACTATTAACAAAACCCTTGTGTTATATGCCAAAGGAGGTTCATTCTCTCAGTTCCTGTCTGTTAAAGAGATGGCATATGTTTCATTTAACAGAATTGCTACCAAGGGAAGACAAGCAGTCTCTTAAAATTACAAAGCCACTCTCCCAGATTCATCAAGATTTGACCTTTTAATAAAAGATAGTGTTTACTTAGAACTTGGGAAGTAAACATTGATTTTTTTTTCACCTGGAAGAAATGTGGAAGGAAAATAAACACTGTCAAAACCTTCAATACATGCCCATACGCCAGCCATTGTCATCAGTGATTTACATATATCTATTAATTTGCTTTGTGTAGCAACCCTTTAAGGGTGTTCTATAATTTCATTTTGTATGTGAGAAAATGAAACACAGAAGTCCCAGAGCTGGGACATCAAGCCAGACATTTCCCCAGGGTCTGTAAGTCTTCTCATATCTAATCAAAAGTCTCTTCTTGAAGTCAGCCAGACTTCCTGGGTCCAAATCCTGGCTCTTTCACTTCTTAGCTGGACATTTCAGCTCTGGGGCTTCTGTGTTTCATTTTCTCACATACAAATGTAAGTTTAAAACAACTTTAAAGGGTTTCTACAAAAGCAAGCATTTAGAGAGAAAGGCACATGCTTCTCTTTCTGGTATAATCTTAATAAAGACCATCCTCTCCACAAGTTTTGATAATGGTGGTTTCCTTTTCTTCTTTCTGTTACATTATGACAAATAATAGCAAAAGTTGCAATGGTCTTTCCAGCTCTGTCTCTCACTTCCTCACTCCTCTTTCTAGAATCGACACATTTAGCTTCATTCATGAATGGAAACTTTTTGTCACTTTCCCTCATTTCTCAGGACCATACAGGCAAGATCCTTATATAAATTTTCTTTTTTTTCTTTTATTAAATCATAGCTGTGTAAATTAATGCAATCATGTGGTACAGTGTGGTGTTTTCATATTCAATTTGAAATATTTTCTTCAAACTGATTAACATAGCCTTTTCTTACTTATTGTGTTAAGACATTTATATTCTACTTTTAGAAAGATTCACTTGAACCCCTGTAAGATAAATCATAGAGGTGATCCCACTAATCACCCTCCCTCCACCCAACCATCCCCCTCCCCTCCCCTCCTCCTTCCCCCTCCCCATATTCTTAGGCTGTAATTAGGTTATAGCTTTCATATGAAAGCTATAAATTAGTTTCATAATAGGGCTGAGTACATCAGATACGTTTTCTTCCATTCTTGAGATACTTTGCTAAGAAGAACATTTTCCAGCTCTATCCATGTAAACATGAAAGAGGTAAAGTCTCCATCTTTCTTTAGGGCTGCATAATATTCCATGGTGTACATATACCACAATTGATTGATCCATTCATAGGTCAATGGGCACTTGGGCTTCTTCCATGACCTAGGAATTATGAATTGGGCTGCAATAAACATTCTGATATAAATACCTTTGTTGTAATGAGATTTTTGGTCTTCTGGATATATACCTAATAAAGGAATTGTAGGATCAAGTGGAGGGTCTATTTTTAGTTCTCCAAGTCTTCTCCAGATGTCTTTCCATATTAGTTTGCATTCCCATCAGCAGTGTAGAAGTGTTCCCTTTTCTCCACATCTACATCAATATCTCTGGTTTTTGGATTTTGTGATATGAGCAAATTTTACTGGAGTTAGGTGATATCTCAAAGTAGTTTTGATTTGCATTTCTCTGATGATTAAGGATGGTGAACATTTTTTCATATATCTGTAGGCCATGCACCTGTCTTCTTTAGAGAAATTTCTTTTCAAGTCCCTTGCCCACCAAGAGATGGGATCACTTGTTCTTTTCTCGCTAATACATTTGAGTTCTCTATGGATTCTGGTTATTAAACCTTTGTCAGAGACATAACCAGCAAATATTTTCTCCCATTTTGAGGGCTATCTATTTGCTTTACTTACTGAGTTCTTGGCTGTGCAGAAGCTTTTTAGTCTGATCAGGTCCCAATAGTGTATTTTTGATGTTGCTTCAATTGCCTGGGAGGTCCTCCTCATAAAATTTTTTCCCAGGCCAATTTCTTTAAGTGTTGTCCCTGCACTTTCTTCTAGTATTTTTATAGTTTCATGTCTTAAGTTTAAAGCTTTAATCCAGTGAGAGTCTATCTTAGTTAATGGTGAAAGGAGTGGGTCCAGTTTCAGACTTCTACAAGTCACCAGCAAGTTCGCCCAGCACCATTTGTTAAACATTCCCAACTCAATGTTTTTAATTGGCTTGTCAAAGATCAGGTAAAAGTAAGTAGCTGGATTCATCTCTTGTCTCTCTATTCTGTTCCATATATCTACTTCTCTGTTTTTGTGCCAGTACCATGCCATTTTGATCGCTATTGATTTATAGTATAGTCTGACGTCTGGTACTGTAATTCATCCAGCTTTGTTTTTATTTCTGAGTAATGTCTTGGCTATTTGAGATTTTTTCTGATTCCATATAAAATGAAGCATTATTTTTTCAAGATCTTTAAAGTATGACAGTGGAGCTTTAATAGGGATTGCATTAAAATTATATATTGCTTAGACTAGTAGGGACATTTTAACAATGTTGCTTCTTCCCAGCCATGAGCATGGTATGTTTTTCCATTTGTTAACATTTTCAGCTATTT
>NW_003852475.1:7223273-7270104 GCF_000181295.1 Otolemur garnettii | reverse complement strand
TTGGTATATATAAAGGCTACCAATTTATGAGTGTTGATTTTGTAACCTGAGATGCTGCTGTATTCCTTGATCACTTCTAAGAGTTTTGTAGTAGAATCCCTGGTATTTTCCAGATATAGAATCATATTATCTGTGAAAAGTGAAAGTTTAATCTCTTCTGACCCTATATGGATACCCTTGAGCACCTTTTCTTCCCTAATTGTGATGGTTAAAACTTCCATTACAATGTAAAAGAGCAATGAAGACAAGGGGCAACCTTGCTTCATTCCTGATCTGAGTAGAAATGATTTCAGTTTAACTCCATTAAATACAATATTGGCTGTGGGTTGCTGTACATGGCCTCTATCAGTTTAAGAAATGTCCCTTCTATACCAATTTTCTCAAGTGTTCTGATCATGAATGGATGCTAGATATTATCAAAAGCTTTTTCTTCATCAATTGAGAGAAACATATTGTGATTGTTTTTTAATTGGTTTATGTGATGAATTATATTTATAGATTTATGTATGTTGAACCATCCTTGAGATGCTGGGATAAAATCCACTTCGTCTTGGTGTATAATTTGTTTGATGTGTTGCTGGATTCTTTTTGTTAGGCTTTTGTTGCATATTTTTGCATCAATGTTCATTAGTGATATTCCCCTATAATTTTCTTTTCTTGTTGGGTCTTTTCTTGGTTTGGTGATCAAGGTGATGTTTGCTTCATAGAATGTGTTGGGTAGCATTCCGTCCTTTTCTATATTTTGGAAAATGTTGAGTAATATAGGTACTAGTTCCTCTTTAAAGGTTTGGTAGAATTCTGACATGAAGCTGTCTGGTCCTGGGCTTTTCTTTTTAGGAGATTTTGTATAGTTGATGCTATTTCAGAACTTGATATAGGCCTGTTCAACATTTCCACATCATTCTGGCTAAGTCTTGGGAGGTGGTGTGATTCCAAGTATTGGCTGATTTCCTTTAGGTTTTCATATTTCTGTGAATAAAGTTTCTTGTAATATTCATTAAGGATTTTTTGAATTTCTAAGGAGTCTGTTGTTATTTCATCTTTACCATTTCTGATTGATGAGATTAGAGATTTAACTCTTTTTTTTTTCTTGGTTAGGTTGGCCAAAGGTTTATCTATTTTATTGACCTTCTCAAAAAATCAACTTTTTGATTTATTGATCTGTTCTATAATCTTTTTATTTTCAATTTCATTTAATTCTGCTTGAATTTTGGTTATTTCTTTTCTTCTGCTGGATTTGGGATTGGAATGTTCTTCCTTTTCCAGTTGCTTGAAATGTCCCATTGAGTTCTTAACTTCCCTTTCCATTTTCTTGAGGAAGGCTTGCAGTACTATAAATTTCCCTCTTAGGACTGCCTTTGTGGTATCCCAGAGGTTCTGATAACTCCTGTTTTCATTATCATTTTGTTCTAAAAATTTGGTAATTTCCTTCTTGATCTCATCTCTGACCCACCTATCATTCAGCATATGGTTATTTAGCTTCCATGTTTTTGTATGAGTCTGTGGATTCCTGTTGTTACTGAGTTCAACCTTTATTCCATGATGGTCTGAGAAGAGGCATAGAATAATTTCTATTCTTTTAAATTTACTGAGGTTAGACTTATGACCTAAGATGTGATTGATTTTGGAGTATGTTCTGTGTACTGATGAGAAAAATGTGTATTCAGTTTTGTTAGGATACAATGTTCTGTAGATGTCTGTTAAATCCAAAAGTTGAATAGGTAACTTTAAATCTAAGATTTCTTTGCTCAGCTTCTTATTGGAGGATCTATCCAACACTGCCAAAGGAGTATTAAAATCTCCAACTATGATGGAGCTAGGAGAGATCAAATTGCTCATGCCAGTTAAAGTATCTCTTATAAATTGAGGTGCATTCTGGATGGGTGCATAGATATTGATAATTGAGATCTCATCATATTGAGTATTTCCCTTAACAAATATAAAGTGGCCATCCTTATCCTTGCTTACTTTTGTTGGTTTAAAACCTATTGTATCTGCAAATGAAATTGCAACACCTGCTTTTTTCTGCTTTCCATTGCCTGGAATATAGATGACCATCTCTTCACCCTGAGTCTATATTTATCTTTTAAGGTAAGATGAAATTCTTGTATACAACAAATGTCTGGTCTGAGTTTCCGTATCCAATCAGCTAATCTGTGCCTCTTTAGAGACAATTTAAGCCATTCACGTTGATAGAAATTATTGATAAGCCTGGTAAAATTTTGGGTATGGAGTTGCTCAAAAGTCCAGTAGACATTTTTAATACTTTTGCCATTGTGTAAGTTGGAATTTGATCAATAGTTTCTGAGTGAGTTTACTTTTGTGGTAGAGAATTGCACTGATCATTATGGAGGATAGGTCTGAGAATATCCTGAAGATCTGGTTTAGTTATGGCAAATTTCTTCAACATGTGAATGTCATTAAAGCATTTAATTTCTCCATCATAAATGAAACTCAGTTTAGGTGGATACAGGCTTCTGGGTTGAAAGTTATTTTGTTTTAGGAGATTAAAAGTCAATGACCACCTTCTTCTAGCCTGAAAGGTTTGGGCAGAGAGATCTGCAGTCATTCTAATAATCTTCCCCTTGTAGGTTTGGTTTTCTTATGTTTAGCTGCCTTTGGGATTTTCTCTTTCATATTAACTTAAGTGAAGTTAATTATGATGTGTGTGGGGGATTTCCTATTTAGGTTGAGTTGTGCTGGGTTTCTCAATCTGTCTGCTATCTGAATTTCAGGATCTCTTGGCATATCTGGAAAGTTTTCTTTCATAATTTCATGAAGAAGAGCCTCTTTGTTTTGTGAAGCAACTTTGTCACTTTCAGGGATTCCTATAAGGTGAATATTAGATTTCTTCAAATTATCCTAGAGCTCTCTGAGAGAATGATCCATTTTTGCTTTCCATTTTTGTTCTTCTTTGGATGCTTGGGCAGGTTCAAAAGCTTTGTCTTCAATGTCTGAGGGATTCTACTGTATTTTTCAGATCTTTGAAGGCTGCAATCTCTTGTCTCAATGTATCAAAATCTTTGGCGGTTTTGTCTTTGAAATCGTTGAATTCTTAAGTGAACTTTTGGAATGCTCCTTGAATTTCTAATTCTAACTTTGCCTCTATTCTATTAATCGTATTTGCAATCCAAATTCTGAATTTGTTCAGACATCTCAACCATCTGTTTATGAATGGGATCTTCAGTTACATCTACCACATCCTTTCCTGGGGGATTGATCTACTCTGGTTATTCATATTAATGGAGTTTTTTTTGCTGATTCTGCCTCATGTTTATTTTACACTATTTGGCTTTTCCCCTTGAGCATTGCCAAGGACCCATACAGTGTTACAGCCTGAGAGACTGGGAACCTGCTTGGTGTGTTGGGGCTAAGTGGCTCTGTCTTATTTTCAGCTGGTCTCTGTCCTACGCTAGTGAATCAGTTACTCTGGGTTGAGGTCTCAGCTGTGGAGAAATACTAGCAATTAAGTCATCCTGCCCCCCACAAACAACAATTGGACAAGGAAAATCAAACCTTCCTTCAACCATACACCAGGGTACCACTTTGGATAGTCCTTGGGTTATTGGTCTGGTTCAAGAGGTTCAAATCAGTTATACTAGTCAGCACCATTCTCAGGTGGGAGAGTTCAAAAAGTCTCCGGCAACTAGATAGGAGGGTTCTACTGGAAGCTCAAATATGAGTCACTCCAATGCTCTGTGAGGGCAGAAGGACCCAAACAGCAAATGAGCTAGTCTGGGAAGGTTGATGCCTCCTTCCCCACCTTTCACCCAGTCACTGGTAATCCCACAGGGCTGTGACCCAGTTCCCTCCAGTGAGAAAATGTTCCCAGGGTTTATGACTGCCTGAGTCACCAGGAGATCTGAGTCCAGCAGGGGGATATGAGGCCTGACAATCTTGGGTGCTTAGTGTAGGCTGGAGCTGTTCACTCAGTTCTAGCTCCGCACCTGGTTGATGTTGGTGGCAGAACATGACAGAGCAACTTTACAGAATTTGTTTCTGTCCCAGCTAAATTCCTCTGCAGATTAGATGCTGCTTGAGCTGATAGAAATCACAACTCAGCCTGGGCAGCAAGCAATTAGAGTTTACACTCAGATGTCAATTCCAGCATCTGCCTGCCCGCTGCCTTTTTCTCAGATATAATCCCCTGAGGGCTGGGTGCTATTAGTCTCAGTAAAGCATTCCTCCAGCTCAACCCCTCCCTGGAAGTCTGTGGGCTCTGCATGTGCTCCGCTCAGGTCTGTACCACCCTTAGGTATTCTCTTTACTCACAGAACTTCCCAAATCCACCCCCAGTGGCTGCCACTGGAGAAAATGCCCAGCTTCCTCTGGTTGCCAGGGCATGTCTCTCTGGAATGGCCTCAGGAGTGTGAACCTTATTGTTTCCATTGCTGCAGCTGCCAATCTGCAACTCATGATGCCATAGCTCCTGTATGGTTCCCTCTCAGCTGACCATCCTTTCCTCACTCCCGTGCCACAGAATCAGCACAGACCAGCACCAGCCCTTTCCCCTCTACTCCTCTCAAGAAACTGCCCAAGAATCTGGACTCTATGGGTCACAGACCTCCAGACCTTGGGGTGAGAGTGGAGGAGAGTCCTGGGAGTTCAGAGTTGCAGGTAGAGAATATATACAGTTTTACAGTTTTATGCCTGGCAGGAGAGTACTGTAGCACCCTAGTAGGGGTAGGAGGTCCAGCTTTTAGAGGTTCTCTCCCATAGGATAGAGTGGGAGGACATTTGAACTCTGCTTGCTTTTTTATATGGAGTAAACTGTGAGCCCTTCTTGTGGGGGAGGGGACTCCCTTCTGCTTGATGGTGGATTTTATACTTTTTGATTGTATTTTTGGGATCGCAGCTTGCCTCAGCAGAGTTGATGTGCATTCTTCAACTTTCTCTCTTGGCTCAGCTCCAAACCATCAGCTTACTTGCTAAACTTCTGTCCTTTAAGTCTCCTTCTAGATGGAAGCCTCTGTGGAAAGCTGGCTGCAGTCTGCCATCTTGCCTCCAATGCCTAAATTTTCTATTTTATAGTTGAGAAGGAGTTAGTCACTTGCTCAGATACCCACAGAAAGGTCATTTTGTTTTTTGTTTTTTTTTTAAATATTCAATATTAGTCTCAGGAAGACTCTTTATTCACCTAAAAGGGGAATCCTGAGCAGATCAGTTTTAGAGGTCTGAGAACAGTAAAAAATATAGTAGACTCATTATTTGCGTAAATTCCCACTAAAGTTAGTTCATTAATTCGTTTTGCACAAGTACCAAAAACTATTTTAGCAAACCCTAAAACTATCCCTCATTTCCTATAAATTTATGTTTTGGTCATTAGGCAAGAAAATATAAAAAGATAAGCTCAAATTTTTCCCAGAAAAACAGCTCAAAAATATTCTTTGTTATAGTTTATATGGAAATAAGTGCAAAAGATAAATGCCACAGTGGGGGAGGCCTAAATATATGTAAATATAACTCTATCAACAAGAGTTTGGTAAAGAAGAGGGCCTAAAAGGAACTACATTAAAGGATAAGCCAGTACTGAAGGAGATTGTAGGCCATAGGGGAAAACTGGCATATGTGGAAGGATTAACCTCCTTCCCAATTCTTCACTCATATCAGAGATCAATATCTAGGCATTGGAAAGGAACGATTGATTATAGTGCCATTTGAGGTCAAGCAAACAGAAGGAGACTTGTTATGTAGCCTATGGTCTGGAAGTCATGAAGTAAATGTTGATAGTTAAAGAAGAAAGAAAGGGAGAAAGGGCCCCCCTCCAGACTATGGAATGACTATGAGGGGTTTTTTCTCAGGTCAGAGCAATGGGGCCATGGTTTCGAGTACCGTGCAAGTGGGAACAGGAACTACATAAACACTGTCATGCAGCACATGGCTGTTCATTGCAGCAACCAATGTGTATGTGTCACTAGAGAACTCAATCAAAAAGATGTTTCAATTTGCTTGCAACCTTTGTGTACTCACCTAAAGAAGTATAATGGAAATCAAAGAGGAACAACTTTCTATTATTTTGTCCCAGGTAAAGAAGATCCCTGAACTGTGAGATACAGAGTAGAGAAGTTTTTGTTACTTCCCCAGAAAATAATTTGGGTCACATTCTGTGATCCAAGAATAAGCAACTTCTTACATAATTTATAATTAAAGCAGTATGCTGAAAAGATATCCACATTTCTATGTTCATTGCAGCATTATTCATAATAGCCAGGATATGGAATCAACCTAGGTGTCCATTAACAGATTGATTGTTAAAGAAAATGTAGTGTGTGCACAATAGAACACTATTCAGCCTTAACAAAAAAAGGAAATTCTATCATTTCACAACAACATGGATAAACCAGGACACATTATATTAACTTAAATGAGCCAAGCAATGAAAGCCAAATATCACATCATCTCACATATGCATGTACATGGAATCTATAAAAATTGGACTCAAAGAGGAAGAGAGTAAAATGTGGTTATCAGGGGCTGGTGAAAGGGGAACACTTAGGGCCATGTTGGTAAAAGGACACAAAATTTCATTTAGATAGGCAAAATAAGTTCAATGTATATATATGGTATACCATGATGAATATAGTTAATAATAATGTATTGCATTTTTATAAATGGCTGACTAGATTATAAGTGTTCTATCACCAAAAAGATGTATGTATGTAAGGTAATACTGCATGCTAATTAGCTTGATTTAACCATTCTAAAATATTTACATATTTCAAAACATGTTGTTCATGATAAAGATATCTATTTTTACATTAATAGTTTACTTTTATACATTATACATACATACATATTACTAATCAATTTGTTAAATTTTGGATTAATATGAGGGTATGAACAATTAGGTTACATTGTTTGCATTTGTTAGGTAAAGTTCACGTTGTAGTTGAACCCTTCACCCAGGAGGTGTGCCATATACCCTCACATTGTGCCCATTAGGTGAGAGCACACCAATTCTCCTCCCTTTTCACCTCTTTCCTTCCCCCCTCCCTCTTGAATTTCTGTTTTTCTCTTGTGTGAGAATATAGTTGTTCATCTATTAGTATTGAGCACACTGGATACTTGCTTTTCCATTCTTGTGATTCTTCACTAAGGAGAGAGAATGTTCATCACTTCCTTTAAAGTTTAAGGCCAATGTAAGTGTAAACAAATAATGGATCTCTTTGGCTCAACGTTTTCTAAGTGTATAAGGGCTGCTTCTCATATTTCCTAGTCATTCATTCCTCACCTAAGATATTAAATTAATTTGACATTGGCTTTGTTGGTTGCTTTGAATACTTTTCTCTGGATCCCCATAAAGTAATGGCATTCACAACAACTACAGTCCATTCTTCTTCAGAGTTTCCTTCAAGAAAAACATGACTAAATCTTTTCCTGCATCAAACAAGATGTATATTTAAGCACTTTGTGATTATTTGTTCTGAGAGTGAAATAATGAGAGGCAAATTAGAGTCTCAGTGTCTGTGTGGTAGAGTAAGAAGGAGATCTAGCTCTGTTCCTTCAGGGTCTATAATCATTTTTCTCTCAGGTCACACCAGCCATGAAATAAACTAAGTTCATAGAGGAATTTTTCAATCCAACAATCTCTGGTTCATTGCTCACCAGTAGCAAAACAACAACAGCATACATTCTTCTTCTGTTTTACATATGTGGAAAGCAAGGTAACTAATTTGAGATATCAAAGTCTGAGGGGTTCACCAGGTGAGTCCATGTCTCAGAAGGTATGTCCATCATTGAATAACACGTGACTATAGATGGATACTCATGAAGCCTTTTTGTGTCAACTCTGTCCTTTTTCAGGATAAATTTCTTATTCTTCAGACACTGCTTTGGGTGACTATGTAGGGACAAATTCTGTTCTTCAATTGAAATTTTAGAGATCTTTAAGCTAGGATAAGGTAAGTCTCAACACTGTGACTTTTAAAAATTACATGGACATTCTCCATGTAATTTTTTACACTCACTGTAAACACTCACTGTCTTACAGTGTCAAAGTCTTATCCAGTCTTGCAACTTTGTAGCCCACTTTGGTGGAAAAACTGACACAAAAAGGAAAAAATCAGACTAGTTGCCTATCTGTTAAAGAAATCACAGTATTACCTACACACACACAAACAAACCCAAACCATAAAGATCCAGATGGTTTCAATGATAAACTCTATCAAATGTGTAAAGAATAGATAATACTTCCCAATTTATTTCATAGAAAACCATAAACCTGATACCAAAAGTTGATAAGGACTTTAGAAGGAAAAAAAACCTATAGATCAACATCATTTTGATGCAGAAATCCTTGAACAGAAGATTAAGAAGTCAAACCAGCAATACATAAAAAGGATAATACATAATGACTAAGTGGAGTTTATCCCAAGATGCAAGATTGTTTTAACATTTAAAAGCCAATCATTGGAATTCTCTACCTAAACAAAAGATTAGAAAAAGTGAGTTATTGAATTAATGCAGGAAAATGTGTTTGAAAACATTCAGCAAGCTTGATGAAAACTCCTATCACATTGGTTACAACATTTTTAATTTGTTAAATGACATTGAACTCTTTCCCCCAGGATTATGTAAGCAAGGCAAGAATGTCTACTCTCACCAATTCTGTTGCACCAGAGCAATAAGATAAGAAAAAGGCATAGAGATTGTAAAGAATGAAGCAAAAACCTCCTTTATTTGCATATAATTTGACTCTTCACACAGATAATTATCAAAATGTCTACAAGACTAATCACTAGAATTAGTAAAGTTAGAAAGATCAGAGGTTAAAAGACCAAAAATAATTGATAGTTTTACATACCAATGATTTTTAAAATAGAAAATGAAATTTTAAAAAATACTATTTACAATTGCACAAATAACATAAAATACTATTTATGGTACCATCATAATATCAATAGAAATAATTTTAATAAAATTCTGCAGTACCTGTACACTAAAACTACAAGAATATTCAGTGAAATTTAAAAAGACCTAACCAACTGAATTGACACTCTAAGTACTATTAAGATTTTATTGTCTCCAGATTTGTCTATAAATTTAAAACAATTCTAGGCAAAATTCTACTAGAAGTTTTTCTACAAACCAAACATATTATTCTGCTTCTTTTTTTGAAAATTCAAATGAATTCAGAGGGTAAAAACTATCTGGAAAAAGGTGATAGTAATAGACTATCTGAGTTCAAGACTTAACTCTAAAGCAAACTAGTTAAGACAAGTCATAGAGGCATGCTGACAGAAAAAATAAGCCAACTTAATAGAGTAGACACTAGAACTAGGGTCACATACATAAGATCAATTGACTTTCAAAAAAACTCCAAGATAATATTAAATAAAAAAAGAAAAAAAAAAAGGCTTTCTACAATGATGCTGGAACAACTACATATCCCTAGAAAGAAACAAGCTCAATTCCCTACTTCATACTATGTAAGGAAATAAATGGAACATAGAGCAAAGAACTGAATGTAGGAGCTAAAAATATAAATCATCTAGAAGAAAACAAACTATTTTTGCTGAGAAATTGAAAATATTTCCACAGAAAACACTAACTATATTGATAAAATAAATTTCATCAAAATTCAAAAGTCTAGTGCTTTAAAAGGCAAATCACTGATTGGGATAAAACATTTTCATTACACACAATACATATGTGCAACAAAGAACTTGTGTCTAAAATGTATTTTTGAAAAAACACCTATAATTCAAAAATGAGAATAAACAACTAGATAGAAACAAGCAAAAGCTTTAGATAGATACTGCACCAAAAAAAAAAAAAAAACCCAAAACCCAAGTAGCCAACAAACATATTAAAATATGCACAAAATCATTAGTCACTAGAAAAATACAAATTCAAACACCAAGAGAAAACCCTACAAACATTAAAATAGCTAAAATTTAAGATAACTATACCATGTGCAGGAACAAACGTATGGTAAAGTAGGGCTTTCATGGGTTTCCAGGAGCCAGTGTGAAATGGTATAATCTATTTGGAAAACAGTTTATGATTTTCTTAGAAACTTAAACACACACTTACTACGTGACCCAGCAATCCTACCCTTGGGAGTTTTTACTCAGGATAAGTAAAAACATAAAAAGCATATGATTACATTCTAATCACAGAAATATAATAATAACAGCTTTATTCATAATCACCCCAAACTAAGAGAACCCCAAATACCCATCAACTAATGAATGGCAAAATGAAACTAGTCAAAAATAGAAAGGATTAACCTACTGATACATACAATATTATAGTTATATCCCCAAAGCATTATGTATAATAAATGAAGCTTGATACAATAGTACACACCCTTTCCTGAAGATCTAGACCAGGCAATCTAAGCTGAGGTGAACAGTCAGATCACCTCAGAACAATGAGTGGGGATATGGAAATTTCCTGAAAAGACTGGTACAAGGAACATTTTGAGATGACAAAACCACTATGTATGTTGAATAGGATGCTAATAACAGAATTTATGCATTTTATTGTGTATAAATTATACCTCAGTAAAGTGATTAACAATTACAGAGATAGATAAATAGATAGATGGAGGTATAAGTAGATATTCTTCACATAAAGGACCCCAGCTTGGTTTCCCAGATGTGTGTATCTTGTAAATTCTTTGGACCTTTTGTCTGGGGTCCTTGTTATTCTCCAATGCTTTGGAAAGGCAATTTCCCATTCCGAGAGTGAACTGGGGAAAAATACTCTAATTGATTTGATCAGCAAACCCAAACCATCCTCTATTGAAAGAGAAACCAATTTGAACATTCTATAACTGCATGCAGATCCTGCCTTGCTTGAAAGGGTCTGCCTAGTAATGCCATAATACATAACTCTGTTTCAAATGGGATTGAGGTTACTGAGGCAGAGCAGAAACATTTGCTATGCTTATTTGCATTAATCAATAGTCAGACTGGCCTTGGGGCTCAAAGCTATTTGTGGAAGACTCTATGGTCTGCTGAGCTGATGAAATGACATGGTTTTCTGTATACATAGAGATAACTTTTTGATAACTGTGATCACTAACTAAGGCTGCTACAGAGAGATTTAGACAAGTATAGGCTCTCTAATTAGAAGGGATTTATAATCTAACATGGATAATTTTGGCATGGCTCAACATGTACAAGATTTTTAAGACGGAAAAAGATCTTAGCCAACCCATAAAATGACATATTTCAATTCTCTATCCAAATTTCAATGTATGCACTTGAGAGTAGTGAATGTGGGGAAAGTTATGAGAAATAGGAAAAAAACTCAACTGCAATGATTTAATGTTATTACCCCTTTATCCTTGAGCTTTATGTATCTAGTAAAAACAGTTACAATGAAATTTTATTTTCACTGGAAATAAAATTAATAGAAATATCTGATAATTAGGATAGAGCTGCAAAAATATATTGGAAAAATTTCAACTTGAACATTGAACCATGATTTTATGAGTAATTAATACCAATCCTCAACTCTTTAACCTTGTGTAGAAAGGCCCCAGGTTCCCATTATAAATATAGTGGAGGCCAACAGGCCTGACATTTGATTTCATGTTGCACAAGGACATGAGAGGCATAGGTAAGGCAGCATGTCAAGCTCAGCTCACAGAAAGTGATCATCACAAAAGGATACACACCCAAAACATTTCCTGTCATTCA
This sequence comes from Otolemur garnettii, assembly GCF_000181295.1. Lineage (NCBI taxonomy): Eukaryota > Metazoa > Chordata > Mammalia > Primates > Galagidae > Otolemur > Otolemur garnettii. The sequence goes on along the minus strand of NW_003852475.1, from coordinate 7,258,453 downwards.
GGAACACCCCTCATATTAGTTCTCATCATAATACTCTACCTGCCACATGCTATGAAGTATAAAGAACAAGGAGAAGCTGCTAGCCTAAGATTTAGAAGAAGGATGCCCAGAAATAAAACCTTTCCTCTTAGTTTGGAGCTGTTGGTCTTTGCATCTCTTCTGCTACTATTTTCTGTCTCCTTCACTCCATGTGAACCATTCTGGCCCCCTTGGTAGTTGTCATTCCAAACATGATCCTGTCTTCTTACCAGGGGAATGCCCTTTCTCCAGACAGTTGCTACATTCAATCCCTCACTTCCTTCTTTCTTTGTTCAGATGTCATTGTAGTGAGGCATTTCCAACCACCTCATTACAAAACTCACAATCAGCCAGTACCTCCCTAACACTGAAACTTTCCTGCTTGAATTTCTCTTCATCCTCATCACTATCTTTCCCCTTTCAAATGTAAATTCCAGGAGAGCAGAGATGTTTGTTACTTTTTGCTATTCACCAAGCTCCTACAATTGAGTCACCCTCATCAAAGGAGCTCTGTAATTGTATATGGAGTGATTATTACTGCCAATATGACCTACAGATCTGCAGCATTTGATAACAACAGTGGCATTCCCATTCCCTGAGCTAGTCTGGGTCCCAGCCTTGACCAAATGAATTTGCATCTCATGAGCAAAGCCCAAAATCATCGTGTAGTGTAAGAGCCTCTCAGTTGATTCAATGTGCAGCCCAAGCTGGAGAAACACTGAATGACCAGTAACATCTAGTATGAAAAAAAATGTTATGAACAAAATAAATAAAATATTGTACCCCCCCCCCACTTTTTTTTAACCTCTTTACCACTTCTATACCACTACACAAACAAGCTCTTAGTTTTTAATCCCATTCACATGGGCAGCCCCCAGAATCATTAAAAAAAAGCTACTTTATTTGTTTTTCCTAATATTCAGGGCCTCATCATTAAACAAGTTAGAGCAGCAGAGCTTTGCCACTACTGGTGTCCTGCTGAGAATTCTGTGGGCTTCTCAATGGGGCCAGTGCCCAAATTGCTGACCAGGGCCAGATCCTGGATGTTGTCATGGGCCTCTATACAGAATTGAGACATGAGGAAGGACACAGAGAGAAGAAGATCCCACTCTCAGCGCCACACACCATCCTGCACAGAAAACTAACGGCTTTTTCCTTCTCTTTTAAGAAACTAGGAAGCAGGGGTTGAACTTCTAGAATACAGATGCCTAGTCTTCCCTACTATATCACACACCTGTAAGGAGCTAGGCTATTTTGATACCACAATCATTCTTTTCAGGGTGTTTTATTGTGTGTCCTTTTTTTCTGGGTGTCAATCTTTTTGTACATTTACTCATACAGCATGTCTTTTATAAGGAAAGGAAGCATTGTGGAACTTAACAAAGAAAAAAACCTAAATAAACCACTGTCTTTCATCTGAACTTTGGAAATATTTTCATTTAAAGTGTTTTTTTTTTTTTAATTTTCTTTTAAAACTCTGCCCTAATTCTGCAGAAAGACCTGATTGGTAGTTTTTAACCTAAGTTGACCTCTGTAGACTTCTACCACATTTACTCAATTGTCAAGAAAGTTTTGATGACAGTGTTTCAAATGCTATTATTTTATTAAAAAAACTTTATATCTTCACAGCACTTATGTTCAAGGCACTTTATTTGCAGAACACTTCAACTTCATAGGTTTTATTTTTCTGAAAATGTAACTACATGATAACTCTATTTATAATCCTTCTCTTCCTAAGGAATATATACACTATTTTATTTCAATTGCAGTCTTTTTAAATCATATTACTCATCTAACTTTCTATTTGTTTTTATATACTTTTAAAAAGTATATACTTAAAAGTATTTATATAATTCAGTACTTTCTGTCACTACTTTTCAGTTGCTTGTCTTTCTCCTTTATTGTCAACTTCTGTTTTTTGTACCCAGGGCTTTCCCATTCTCCCAATTGTCTTTCCCAAATTTTGGACAACACTCTATTACCACATCTTTTAATTAAATAGATATGATCTTTGCCACCCCTATGTAAACTGGTGAGAGTGTGTGTGTGTGTGTGTGTGTGTGTGTGTAGAGCAGGCATTCTCAAAGTTCGCCCCTTAGGCCACATGCAGCCAGCCTAGGACATTTATGCGGCCTACCAGGTATTTATGCTGCCACTGCCTGTCCTGCTTAGCAACTGACTCATCCTGGAGCCCGCAGTCTGGCCCTCCAATGGTCTGAGGGACAGTGAACTGGGCCCCTGTTTAAAAGTTTGAGGGCCCCTGGTTTAGAGCTTATTGCATCACTGTCTCAGTTCTCTTTCCTGTAGTTTATTAAAAGCATTTTAATCCCTAACCTGTGAGTAAAGATCTTCAAGAAAATTTCTTGCATAATACTTCTCTGCTTCCCTTTTTAGATTTCCTTTTCCGTTTCATCCTATTTTAATATACGGGTTTATGCAAATGAATTTACTAAAGAGTAGGATAATTTTAGGAAGGAAATACACCAGAGAGGGATACATCTTCTCTGATGATTTAAGCCCAAAAACTAACTACAAAGGAACTTCTCTGTGGCTACGCCCAGGTCTACTTCCTCCAAAGATCGGTTTGGGGTGAATGTGTTGATTAATTTTGTCACAATACATCATGGAGTAATAAATTTCTTACTGAAATGCTGGCCTAGGTCTCGCTTATGTAAGTCAATTCAAAGGAGCCATATGCACAGAGGATCGTTAACAAGATGAGATTTTTCCTAAATAAAATAGTCCTGAGAAAGTGAAGATCAGTTTTCCTTTAGTTAAACTTCCAGATCCTTGATTTTGGTCCATTCAATAAAAACTTATTAAGCATCTGCTATGGGCAAGATACAGAGGTAGGCACTAAAAAGTCCAACATGAGAAAGACAAGGGTCCTGTTCTAGAGAAACTGATGAAGTGGAAGGCACATGCTAACAGATGATTCAGTGTGACCTGATATGTCCATTAGAATGCCATTGCAGGAGGGAGCCGGTCAGAGCCAGAGGCATAAGGGAGAAGTCACAGAGTCATAAACGTGTAAATGGAGTCAAATTGAAGAGGCATGAAGAAAGGCAAGGCGTAGAAGAGGAAATTAGCATAGTTTAGTAAAGGTAGAATTTTCCTTCTTAGCTTACTTTCATTTCTTTTTTCTTACTTTTTACATTGTTACTAGGAAAACATAATAAATTGATGATACTAGATAAGGAAAATTTTTAAGTGTCTTCCCTACTTTAGATCCTAGCCCTTAGTCCTTCTCTTTCTAGAAGCAAATTATGTCACTGTTTTCATACATAAAGTTTCAGAACCAGTCTGTGTACCTCTAAGTATATTTGCTTATAAATGAAGTGAATAGCATGAAAAACCTGAGTTTTGGGGAAAGCTTACCTGGATAAGCATCCTAGCTTTACTGCTTACTACCTAGGTGATCGTCCCCAAGGGATACAACCTCGTTTGTAAAATGTGGGTAATAAGATCACCCATTTTATAGAGTGTTCTGAGTATTAAACACATCAACCCACAGTAAGTACTCTCTTAGAAGAATGTAGAATCTATACCCGGCATCTGTCATTTGACAACACGCATTATAGGTACCTAAGGTCAGCCCCTACAGAAGTATCTCAGTCTCTTTGAATCGCTTATTTTGTTTCCATTTTACTTTCTTTCACATCTTTTTTTTCCTATTCCAAAATGACCACGTAAATAGAGTTGATCTATCTGCCCTTTTTCTTTATATTTTCAATAGCTCGATTTTTCCTATTTTTACAGCTTTATGTTTATTTTGTTGGTACTTGCCCTAGCTTTGCTAGCTGATATTTCGATATTTTAAATATTTAACAGTTTTCTCTTGCTCTTGCCAGAGTGTCATCACAGGGACAACTTGCAACCAGAGATTGCATGTTAATATTCAGTTTCTCAGTCTACATTCCACTTCTCTCAAATTTGATATGTATGTGCTCTCAATATACACACACAGAGGGGCTAAACAAGTAGTCTTTCCTTTTATCATTTTCTTAGCCTGCACATCTTTTATGTATCGGATTCTAATCATGGAATAAAGTAGTAGATATTATATTAAGTCTATGACATGGCTCGTCTGGATCCAGTCACTTTGAAATCAGAGGTGGCCAGGAGCACTTCATTTAATATAGCCAATATTGATAATATTCTCCTTTTGAAATAAAAACTGAAGGCATAATCCTGGTGATGCTTCCATTTTAACTTCTTACCTAGGAAATTGGAAAATAAAGACAAAGGATCAAGGCTATAAGCTTTGTGATATCACCATAAGGCTCTATTCCTTATCCTTAAAATGATGGCAATGGTAGTACCTCCTTCATAGGAGGATTATAAATATTAGGTCAGTCTCAGACACTTGGAAGGAGTTTAGTAATTATTAGCCACACACATTAATTATTGATAGTAAAAATTTCCAGTGATGAGGATGGGAGAGGAATAAAATGGAGATCTCAGAGTATGCTGTCTAGTAACACTTGGAATAAGAGGCACCCTGACAAAGCAGGATGGATGGTAAAGTAAGCAGGCTGAATAACTAATCAGCTGCAATGAAAAGAAAAACAAGTAGTAGGTTTCGGCTTGAGGATAGTCTTGGTATTTAGGCATAGAGAGACCTGGGCAATCAAGCAAAGTAGGTAAATACAGATTGCACACCTGACATTATGAGAATTGTTCAAATGTACATAGCAAGTCAATGGTTAAACCAGGTTTAGGATTCAGTCCTACTTTCTAGAGATAAGGGATCTATTTATCAACCCCATGGAGATTTGAGGAACACAATCCCTCTTTATTCAGAAGAATGCCAAGATTTTGGTCAATCTCTTCGTCAGTAGTGGAGAGAGAAAAAGAAGTATTTCAATGATCCTGTACAGGGCTGGACCACATCCCTTTCTAAGCAGCAACAGTGGAGCTTACTCCCTTATAAACAGGATGACTTGTGGCTGAGAGCTCAGAATGGCATCAGCTGTCTGCATTTAGCGAGCACTATGTAAGTACAAATTATTACTATTATTACCACAACTATTGTAACCACTACATTTTAAACAGTAATCCTCTCACAAGCCTGTGAGGCTAGTTTGCTGCTAAGAAAGGGGGTGTGGGTCAGTCCCAGGGGAGGATGTGTAGAAATTTGCCTTTCAGAGAAGACAAATTAAAAAGAAGTGGTAATAGAGGGCACGCTTGTATTGTTCTAGATCTTGGGGGTTACACTTTCAACTTTTCCCCTTTTTGGCTTTTGTCTTAATCCTCCCACAAGCCTGTGAGGCTAGCTCGCTGCTAGGAAAGTGGAATGTGGGTCAGTCCCAGGGGAGGATGTGTAGAAAGGGCACTGTGGCAGAAGACTCTATGTCTTTGCCATGTACCTGTACAAGCCTCACCTTACAATTTTGGCAGCTGATCCAAATTTTTAATATAATTCTCAATAAACATCTTTGTTCCATGTGTCATTAATAAACTCTTGCTTTGAATATGTTCACACTTATCACACTTAGATACTCATTTATGTTTGCCTACTTTATAATACATTTATTAAAACTCATTATGATTTCTTCAAGCTAAAACTACTCTTGCTTATTATGATTGGAAGTAGCACACTGTTTGGGTTATAATAGCCTTGTAATATAATTTGAAGTCAGGTAATATGATGCCTCCAGATTTGTTCTTCTTAGTTATGACAACTTTGGTTAACTGGACTTTTTTCTAATACTACATTAAAGTTAGTATTATTTTCTAGATCTGTGAAAAATCTGGGGTTGTTCTTCTAGATCGGTGGGAATTTCATTGAATCTATAAATCACTTGGGCAGTACTGATGTCTTAATGATGTTGGTTCCTCCAACCCCTGATCACAGGATATTGTTTCATTTGTATGGTCAGCAATTTCTTTTTTGTTCTCCTTTTTCTAGATTTGGGAGCCCTTTATTTATTTCTCTGGCTAGGATTTCTGGTACTATGCTGAACAGAAGTGGTAATAGGGCACCCTTGTATTATTCTAGATCTTTGGGGGTACACTTTCAAATGTTCCCCTTTTAATGATGATATTGGCTGTGGATTTGTCATGTATACTTTTTATTATTTTAAAGTATGTTCTTTCTATGATTAATTTGCTGAGGATTTTTATAATAAAAAGGATACTGGATCTTACTGAATAATTCTTCTGCATGTATTAAGATGATCATATAGTTTTTGTTTTAATTCTGTTTATGTGGTGAATCACATTTATTGATTTGGATATGCTGAACTATCCTTGCATCCCTAGGATGAAATCCACTTGGATATGCTGTAGCATTCAGTTTGCCAGTATATTGAGGAGGATTTTTGCATCTGTGTTCATGAAAGATAGCGGTCTATAATTTTCTGTGTTTTTATTGTTGTTGTTGTTATTGTGTCTTTTCCAGGCTTTGTAGAATGGCTGGGGGGAGTTCTTTCTTTTTTGAAATTATGGAACAATTTCAGTAGAGCAGGTGTCAGTTCTTTGTAGGTCTGACAGAGTTCATCTGCAAATCCATCCAGTCCAGGGCTTCTTTTGCTTTGGTTTGGCTTTTTCTTTTGTTTTATTTGATTAGGAGATTTTTTTATTATTACCGATTCAATCTCACTATCCTTTATTGGTCTGTTCAGGATTTCTATTTCTTCTTGATGCAAACTTGGGAGTTTTCTGATTCCAGCAATTTATTCATTTCTAGATTTTTTAGGTTTTGTGCCTCGAGGTTTTCATAGTAGTCTTGGATAATATTTTGTATTTCTATGGTGTCAGCTGTAATGTCTCCTTTTTCATTTCTGGTTGATCTTATTTTAATCCTTTCTTTTCTACTGCTGGTTAATTACTACTTGTGTATCAATTTTGTTTACCTTTCAAAGAGCCAACTTTTTATTGATATTTTGTACTGTTCTTTTCATTTCAATTTTATTCGGTTCTGCTCTGGTCTTTGCTATTTCTTTTCTTCTGTTAGGTTTGGGTTAGGCTTGTTCTTCTTTTTCTGGTTCCTCTTGGTCTGACATTAGGCTGTTAATTCGTGATATCTCTGTCTTTTTGATGTGAGTGTTTAGTGATATGAGATTCTCTCTTAGTACTCTTCTTTCTGTATCTATATCTCTTAAATATAGATGAGAGTTGGTTTGGTTTGGGAGTTTCTACCATTTACATTCAATGTAAATATTGATGAGAGATACTACATTAGTCATCATGTTGTTTTTTTATATAGTTGCTTTGTTTTTTCCCTCATGCTTCTGTTTTATAAAAGTTGTGCATTTTTAGTTCTGAATGTTTTACACTGATGGATATCTATTTTTCTGTTTTTCTGTCAATGTATAGCATGCATTGAAAGATTTCTTTAATAATAAGACAAGTCTGCTGGTGACAAATTCCTTTCAGTGTTTGCTTGTCTGGGAAAGCCTTTATTTCTCCTTCATTTATGAATCTTAGTTTTGCAGGATATAAAATTTGTAACTAAAAGTCATTCTGTTTAAGAGGCTAAGATAAGATCCCATTTCATTAGCTTGTCAGATATCCTGTGAGAGATCTGCTATTAATTCAGTGGGTTTTCCTTGATAAGTTTCATCTTGCAGCTTGTAGTGTTTTCTCCTTCACTTTGGCTTTAGGCAGTCTGACGACTATATGTCTTGAAGATGTCCTGTTTGGAATGAATTTTCCTGGAGTCTAATGCCCTTTTTGTATGTATATGTATAAATCTCTAGCAAGGGCAGAAAGTTTTCCTTGATTATTGCCTCAAGTAAGTTGTCCATGCTTCTTACTTTTTCTTCTTCTCCTTCAGGGATACTGATGATTCTTATGTTTGCTGATCTTACATAGCTTCATAATCCTACAAGACTTTGTTCCTTCTCCTTGATTCTTTTTTCTTTAAGGTTTAGTTCTATAGCCTTGTCTTCATTCAACCTCTGGAATTCTTTCTTTTGCTTGGTCTAGTCTGTTTTTAAAACTTTATTTTACTATATTTTGAAATTCCCTAAGGCCTTTTTATTTTCAAATGTCTGTTATGTTATTTTCTTAAAATATCTGTCTAGTTAGTGAGTTCTTCCTTTATGTCCTAGGTTTACTGTGGAATTTTTTTTTTTTTTTTTTTTTTTTTTTTGTGTTGGTTTTCAACTTTCTCTTCAATCCCATTGAGGTTGCTTGTGACGCATATTCTGAATCCCATAGCTGACATTTCAGAAGTTTCCTTTTGGTTGAACTCCATTGCTGAAGAGCTAGTATCATCTTTTGGAGGGAGTCAAAGGAACCCATTTGTCACATTGCCAGCATGCTGGTTCCTTCTCATCTTGAATCTCCTTTCTCAGCTGAAAACTAATAGCTTTCTGGTACAACTCTTCTCTGCTGGGAATTCTGTTGCTCAGTGAAGAAAGGGAAAGTTTCCTGGATGATGTGCTTGAGTCCTGCTTCAGAAGATTGAACAGGAGAGAGGGGTGGATGCACTGAAAGCCTGTAACAATGCTGTTCTCTTGCATTACTGTGTCCACCTGTGAGAGTCACAGTCTCAGCCTGTGCTGTGAAACATTTCTGCAGAATGGTGGGTTGGTCTTTAGCCTCTTGTCTTTTGGAAGCATAGGACAGTGGGGCATTTCCCTGTCCACAGTGATAGCATGAGAGTTTGTTCTGCTGAGTCCCTCTGCAGACACAGCAGTGTTGGCTGGGTGAACTTATTTAGATGGTAGCAATGGGTGCCAGGGCTGTGGGTATTCATCTACCCAGGTCCAAGGTAAATGGCAACATATGACAGGGAGTAGCATATGAGGAGCTGGACTCTGGTAGTGCAAGGTCATATAAGAGGTGGAGCTGCAGAAGTGTGCAGTTTGTAGGACCACAGGGTAGGATGGGTACGCAGCAGGGAGTTGGTGTGCACATGTCTGGTAGCAGCAGATGCTGCAGAGTGGGCACAGGTGCTCACCCCATTACCCAGGTGAAGCATCCAGATGATGGTGGTGGATGCTGGGGGCCATGGGCACCTGTCTGGCTTGGGTCCCCCAGTGGCCTGGGGTGAGCATGGCACCCAGTCATGCATCATGCAAGGGTACCTCACCTCCCCCACCTTCCTTGGCCTGATAGGCATGATGGGGAGGCAGCAATAGTAGAGATTACTCCCTTATAGACAGAATGCCCTGTGGCTAAGAGCTCAGAATGGCATCAGCTGTAGCAACCAAATCAAAAACCAAAGGGACCCTGCTGTGCCTGCTTTCTGGTGAAATGCTACTACACAGCATTGTTGCTAGGCAACTCCCTGCATCAGTCCAGAGGCCTGCAGTGGTGGAGGGGCCCTTCCATAGCTTGCATTGCAGGGTCCATGGGGGAATGTGAAGCCCTGGGGCTCTCTCTCCTCTACTTTCTCCATATGGGAGCACCTTCCCCAGATACTTCTGATCTTGCTAAGTGGGTTCCCTCCCATCCTTCTCCCTCCTTTTGGGTGACTCTAATTGCTTTTCTGATAATTCCCAATATTCTCTCTGAGACAATCCAACCATCTGTCCATAAGTAGATATTTATTAGCAGCCTTTGATCCCCTTTTTGAGAGTGGCATGTGCAGACTGTTTGCTGTCTGCCATCTTGGCCCCCCTGGTAAGTTCACTGTTTAAAATGTAGTGGTTACAATAGTTGTGGTAATAATAGTAATGACTTGTACTTACATAGCTCTCGCTAAATGCAGACATGTACATAGATTAACTGAATCTTTACCACAACCTTATGGGAGTCACAACCAAGGAGGATGGCTCTCAAATTTGTGTTCTTAAATCCTGCCCTAACCTGTCTTCCAGGGTCATCATTTATTACAGGTAGATTTTATACTCTCTAAGATCACATTAACCAAAATTTGTAATACATAAAACTTCTATTTATAAGATAAAATCTTATCATATATAAGATGATATATATGTCAGTTGCCATCCCAAAAGGACACAGATAGCACAGTCAAAATAGGACAATTATAGAGAATATGTTTACAATGAGGCTATTTACAAAACTGGAGGTGTAGGTGAATTACAAGAACAAGCCCTATTCAGTAGCTATGGCAATTGAGTAGCAGGTGATTTCTTATTACACCTAGGCCTTTAGCAATCAAGGAAAGCCAATTTATAGAATGAAGAAGAGAAGAGAATTGTAGAGTAAACTGTGAGAAGTCAAAATTTATACCCAGCTTTGAGTGAGCTTGAAGGAAGGAGACAGGGAAAGAATTAACATGACCTCTGTCTCTCCCTTCCAATCTCTTCTTCTGCCTTCCCTGGTGGTCAAACCCAACGGAAAGAGAAGTATCAGAGTCGCACTGATGAGCCTTGCACAAATCAGCCTGGCAGAGTCAGAAGGCAGGGTTAAGAGGGGATGAGAGGATCAGGGCACCCAGAAGTTATCTGGCAAGTCCACTGTGAAATTTACCTAATAAAAAGCACAGAGGTCACTCGCATGCTCATCACTATCTTCTTCCTTGGAATTGGAAATATTTGCCTTTCAGAGAAGACAAATTAAAATCTAAAAATTGAAATAATAGTATAGATTCTCTCTATGCCAAGAAATTAAGCTGACTATGTCTATCATATGTTAACTTTAATTTTAAAATTTCTCCTTATCATAGGCGAATTTTCACATAATTTCCAAGACACCTGCTACATATCAAGAGCCAGTTCTCCTCCAAGTTCATCCTGATGACAGCTGATTTTTCTTAAGGTTTAACTGTGTCTTTCAAAGCAAATCTCCAGATCACCAGGTCACACAGAATAAAAACAGCACTTCTTTTTCCACCTCACGCTGCAACCCCTCACTTTCTGATATCAGACACATGCCACACATTTTGCATTAGCTCTGTAGCAAATGTCTGGTGTTAAAATCCAAGCACCAGTGCTCATTAGCCTTTTCAGAAGCTTGAAGACAAGAGCTGGAAAGGTACAACTCAGAGAAATAATTCTCAGTGAGTAAGGAGCAATTTGCCAAGCAGACAAAAATACTGAGGAAGACAGGGAGGAAAGCCTGAGAAAGTTATCTGAGTTAATGAACCAAAATCTCAGCCTATGACAGCAAAGAAAAAAAAATTGAAAAGGCCACAGAACTGCTGCAGAAATTTTTAAAAATGAGATGCAGTGGGAAGGGCTCTGTGAGCTGTTTCTTATAAATTTACTGCTACCCGGAGCCTATGCTGAAAGAGAAAGGGCCAAGCCAGGGCCATCCTGACAGATGGAGGGGAGGGAAGATCGTCAGAAGACCATGTCAGCCTGCTTGCCATGTGGACAGAGGGCCAGGTGCCCAGTCTGATGTCAAAGCCTCTAACTGTCCTGGGCAGCAATGCCTCTGATTGAAAGGCTATGATGCATGTCTGTCAAGAAACCAGTGCACACTTGCTCTAGTGTGCTCTATCCCACTCCCACTCAACACACAGACATATTAGCATATTAGTCATGAATGCCTCCAGGTATGTATAGATAAACTCCTACAACTTTCCTCAAACCTTCCAAACTTGTACAGTAAAAGTTACATTTTTAGCCAGAGCTGAAAACCACAACATACTATGTAGATGATAGAACAACTAAGTTGTCCTGGGTCCTTTGTGGGTATCTGGCATTAGAGAGCTAATGGTCCACAACAGTGAGAAGTGCCATTTTAATCAAGAAGGGCTAGATACAACCTGGAGACATGTCTTCATTATGAAAGTTTCCTATTCTTGAAAGGATGTACAGCCCTGAAGTTTGTTCAATACTATTTAAGGGAACAAAAGATTGACATAACAGTAAACTGAATGGGCCTGCCAGTATAGTGTTAATACAGACACTTTCTATAGAATTGGGGATTCCACAGGACATGATACATCGACTGTACCTTTTCATTTTAACATAAATTATGCTACATAGTCATTTATTCTGCCTACCTTCAGAGCTAGCTATAAATACACAGATGTGCACACATGAAGACTCCACAGCTACAGCACAGTAACATTATAGGGAATATGAATTTCATAGTCTTAGAAAGAAAATAATATGAGTAACAAGACCAGAAAATTACTTTCAGGCCCACAACTATAGTACCTCCCACTCTGGCTTAGTTCTCCCTCCCCTAAGCATGGATCAGACCTTCATTTTGCCATATGCGGCCTGGGATTTGAGCAGTGTGTTTATTTCTATCTGACATGAAAATGGTGCTCAAGAGGAACTAAGTGCCTTTGACTTAAATGACTGAGTGAGAATTTGAAGGGAAAAGGTCCCCAGGTGCATGTGGAAGAGGCACACACATGCAGCTCATCTGTAGTTGCTGGAAGGCTGGTTTTGCTGAAGATTAGAGATGCTGACAATAGATATCCATGTAAAAACTAGAAGTGTTGAAATTACCAATCTTTAGGTCCCACCAAGGAGGCAAAATGGGATAATTTTCTCTGTTGTGTAGCTGCTGTTGCTCTCAGTCCTTTGAGAGAAACCCAGCCAATTTCATCAACCCATGTCACCAGAGAGAAAAGCAACCCTGTCCATCTCAGTTACCTATTGTCCACTGGCCATGATGGAGAGAAGTTGACATTGCTTGTTCACATTACCAGGAAGGTAGGGTGTTCATCAAAGCACCCAAAGACACCAAAGGAGTCCTTACCTATCAAGAAAACCAGCCACAAGTACCTATGTTATTGTGCTGTACATTCAGCTTGTCACCAGATGCACAGAAGACATTGGAAAATGTCTGTCAAGGAAATCTGCCGGTGGAGGCTGTCACCTATAAAAAGTTATCTTTGGCTTCCCCAGTAATTCTTCCCACCTTGTATCAGAGCAACTTGCTTGTATTTGTCCAAAATTACTTAATTCAGTGCAAGCAGCATGAGCAACTTCTGCATGCTGGAGTCTATACTAAACACTTGGAGCAGGCGTCCTCAAACTACAACCCACAGGCCACATGCAGCCCACCTAGGACATTTATCAGGCCACTGGGTGTTTTTGCTGCCACTGCCTGTCCTGCTTAATAGCTGACTCGTCCTGGGGCCCTCAGTCTGGCCCTACAATGGTCTGAGGAACAGTGAACTGACCCCTGTCTAAAAAGTTTGAGGAACTCTGACTTGGAGTATCAAAAATCAGTTTCTCAAGAAACTCACAATCAAGGGGCAGGGATAAGACAAGGAAACAACACTTAAATATGATGACAATTCAATTTCAAGTTATAAAACTAGTTTAAGCCCAACCAAATATTGTGTGTTTTAAGAGGGGGGCAGAATATATTGGCAACAAATTTAGAGGTTGCAGCTGATAGGATACAAGTGCTTAAACATGTCATTAGGAATCAAACAATATCTTGCCTCCCTTTTCTTCTGTTTTGCCTTTATTTCTGGACTTGATCTCTTCCCAAGGTGTCATAACTGCACAGCTACTGCTTCAGATCTATATGGGCACCCTAAGTCTTTCAAGGAGAAATGCTTTTTTATGAGTGATTCCAAAAAATATGCCAGGAAAGTGTTGTCAGTAACCAGCTTGAATTACATGCCCTGACCACCTTCAACAAAGGAAAGAGGAAATAGAAAAGGCCTCGCCTGTACCACATTGTCTAAGAATAAGAAGGAGTCCCTAAAGAAGAAAAGTTGTTGCACTAGCAGAAGAAGGCAACTCAACAGAACAGAGCAAGGCAAGGGACAATCATCACACCTGGAATCACATGGAATAAGAGTTATGTATATTTACACCCCTAACTCAAACATTATAAAAGCTATCCATGTAACAAAAACATTTGTCTTCCCTTAATATTTTGAAATTTAAAAAAAAGAATTATGCAAAAAACAAACATAATATTTGTTAGAAAAACACAGGCTACAAAGTAAACTCTAGAATCAGTGAGAATGGATTCTTACTGTCTATGCTATGACCAAAAAAGGATTAGTTACACTTTTTAAGCTTCAGTGTGCTCTGCTTTATGAAATGAAAATAATAATCCTATCAAATAATGGCATGGTTTGAAATTTAAATTAAGAAAAACATAAAATTCCTAACTCCTACTCACATAGAATAAAAGCTTACTAAGTTTCTATCATCATCATCATTGTTATTATTGTCATGGTCATTAATACATGAGAAAGGAATAAACTTAGGGCAAGGGAGAGGAAATTGTCAACATGCTAAAGGCTTAGGATAAGCTTGACATTTTGTATTGATAATGATAAACATGAGACTGAATGGACTGATGCTGGGACTAAAAATTGGGTTAGGATACTACACATGACTTACTGAATGTGTTGCACTTTGGTAACTTAGAGGACCATGAGATCTCCCAGTGCAAGGACATTCATCAGAAAAGTCTCTGGGTCCTTACCATAGTGTCAAAAAGCAGGGACCTGTGGCCTAGTGGCTGCTGGTACAGATTAGTAACTTGGTGCAATGGCACCCACTTCCCACTTCATACTTCCTCGTGTTTTGGCTCAGTAATGAGAAATGAGTTCTGTATATTTTAAAAACCTAATTAAGTGCCGTTCATCTCTACCATCATAAGCCCTAAATGCATTGATTTAGTAGTTAATATTAGATAATCTTTACCTTGTCCATGTGGCCCTTCCTAGTTTGGGTGACCTTTTTTTTTCCTACTGCCAATACCTCTGGCTCTTCAAAGTACTGCCTTTGGGCCACTGAATCCACTTTAGCCTCTTCTACAGACAGCCAAATTTGCTGACAATTTATGTCCCCCAGGGAAGCCCTTAGACATGACAAATGACAACTGCAGATTATACTCCTGTTTCCCTGCAGGGTCAGGCTGAAGCTACCCTTCTTAAGACATTACCTGAAGTGACACCTTGCTTGCCTCCCTTCCCTTCCCTACATCCCTAGGAGTTTCTTCTGGGATTTCTGCCTTAATAAATCAAGGTCCGCTTTAGGGCACTCAACCTAAGAAAACTGCTGAATGTCCTATTCTGGGTCATGTTCACAATTTGGTCAGCTTTATGTTCTTCTCTCTATCACAGGAGTTTCTGAAGCCCCTTGAAGCCCACCTACGGATTTGTTTCTCAACGGGGGACCTGACACATAATTTAAGATGGGGAATAAAACATAAGATGCCAAAATGCCAGAAGAAGAAAATACAAAGAAAATATATACTTAGTGGTGTTTTTATTCTTCTCAAGGCTTCATTAATTTTGTATTCTCTCCTATTCTGCTTTGCTTCTTCTTAATGTCTGTCCAATTATTCTGGATGTGTTTTTTAGCCCTCTAGATCATACTTCCCCACCTTCTGTGCTCCAGAAACTGACTGTGCAGCCTGCATCCACAGGTGGGTTCTAGGTGGGTTCAGCATCCAGGTGGGTTCAGCCAGTGGAAATAACCATAGTGAGACTGGATGAAGGAGAAAATGAGGTTTGAGATTTAGTTTCCCTGCTCCCTTCTCAGAGTTTCCATGGATGGGCAGTGTCCTCTGACTGAAGGTCATATCTCTAGTCATGTGGCCCTCTTCACAGGATACTCCGTCTCCTGTCCTTCAGGCTTAGGATGGTAAAAGTTCACTCATTTTAAATTCCTGGGGTATCATACTCTCCATACACTCAGCTAACATAGTCTTTAAAATAATGCTTTGATTAAATGTACTTTAATTTACTCAATTTCAATGCCAGCTGTTTCCCAATAATGTTTTGATTAATGCATAATAATTCATCAAAATGCACTAACTACCTTTCATTGGTGAGGTTGGAAGCAGAGTAAGGGCCCAGCTACAGGTAAGATTAAGACTAGAGGCTCGGCGCCTGTAGCTCAGTGGCTAGGGCACCTGCCCAAACCAGGGCTAGAGGGTTTGACCCTGGCCTGGGCCTGACAAACAACAATAACAAACAACAAAAACATAGTCAGGTGTTGTGGCAGGTATCAGCTACTTGGGAGGCTGAGGCAAGAGAATCTCTTAACCCCAAGAGTTTGCTGTGAGTTGTGATGCCACAGCACTCTACCAAGGGTGACATTGTGAGACTTGTAATGAAAGCCAGTACTTAGTCACCACTGCCACTAATTCTTGCTTGCTGATTCACATGTTGTGTATCAATTGCAGCACCAAGAAGATGAGAACTGCTAATCCATTTAAAGTGTATATACTCATTCAAAGTGACAAGAACTTGCACAGGCACTGCACTGAAGGGGAAGCATATTTGGGCCACATCGCTACACTCAGAAATTATGTTCACATAAAAATGTGAACAAACAACCTACCGATTTTATATTCTTTTATAACGTAAGAAATTTATTCCTGTTTTCTCAAAAATAAAAATTAGCATCAAGCAATTGTTCTACCTAGTGCGCCAACCTTCTTAGTAATAGACATATTAACCCTAACTGTGGGTTTCTGAGAGTAGGCCATATGACAAAACTTGAAGTTTTAATCACAAAGTCTATTCTACCCCCTGGAGTGCTAGGCAGGATAAATCTGTTACTTTCCGCATAATGGAGAAAAAACACACAATAGGTTATTTTTATGAAAACTGTAGATTTTCTTCTGACACAGGTGAATTAGGCAGAAAGAACTCTTTCAGTTGTCCATAACAAAACTCAACCTAAACAGGCTTTGGCTAAAAAGGTTTATTATTCTTACTAAAAAGTGTTTAAATTAAGTAACATAAAATCCATTTCTTACTGTCAGTTCTTCTTTCTTTGCTGTTAACTTATTTTTGAGAAAATATCGTTTCATGTGTTAACAAAGAAGATGACAAACCAATCCTACTTTAGTAACTACCCCCCCAAAAGGAGTCACCTCTTTCCAATGGTTCAAACAGAAAACCTAGGTCATACTCTCATTGGGCCAAGAGCCCATGTCCTTGCCCTAATCAATCCCTGGACTCTGATTGGTCAGCCTTGGGTCAGGAGCCCATCTCTGGAGTAAAGAAAAAGAAAAATTTAGTCTTGACAATACAGAAGAAACATTTATCGAAATAACAAGGGGAACCTCTGCTGGTCCAGTACCAGGCAGTGGGCATGACAAATTATCAGATGTGCACTACAACAGGGAAATAATCAAATGATAAGCCAAAGCAAAAAATAACATGAATTATTTATGACACATCACAAACCAAGATTCTTAAATCTTCTCTGCCATTGCAGCATTACTGAGAGAGAGACAGATATTGAGAGAGATTGCTTTTATCTGTAAGTCTGGGAAAGGCTCAACAATTAAGCCCAGGTTAAATTCTGAATAAGAAATGGAAATAAAAGAGAGAGAAAGAAGAGATGCTCTCTTTTATTTGAATACATCTTGAGGAATTACAGTGATAAAGAGTAGAGATATTTGACCAATTTGAAATTTTAAATTTGACCCAGTGGTGTCATTCCACCTGATCTTTATTAGATACTTTGCTAAATGGATGATCCATCTCTGCTCAATAGCACATAAGCAGATATGGAGTAGGAATGCTGACTGTCAGTCAACAAATATGTCCTGAATGTTTGCAATGCTAAATGTACAGAGAGATGACAAAAATGACTTAGACATAATTTTTAGTTTTAAAACACTCCGCACTGAATTGCAGAAATAAAACTAACATGCCTGAAACAAAACTGGACAAAACCAGGCAATGGCAAAACATGGGACTAAATGTGTCTACTCCAAACCTGATGCTATGGAAATTAGGTCAGAGCAGAGAAAATCAGCTGGTACTTACAATGTGAAAGTTCAGATCTACCATTTTTTTGCATTTCCAGATCAGAAGAATAAATAGAGAAGGAAGGCTAAATTACTAAATTCTGACATTACGGCATATAAGCACTTTATTTCATAAGTGCTTATGAGAAATGGATAAACAAAAGTTTTATAAGTGTTCTCTTTGCTGTTAGACGGTTTCTGCTGAGACTTGAACTTTCAAAACATTTATTAGTATGAGATGAAGGAATTCTCAAACAAAGAACCAATATATAAACCTCAGGAAGGTTGTAGAGATTATATAAGCATTTTTTTCAGCATCACAGTAAAATCACTAATCATAACTTTAAAACAAAACAAAAAAGTCCTCTGTAAGACCTGATATCAGCAAAGATTGGATGTTGATATATATTTGTTGTATAGAAAATAAGATAAGGTCTTTCTGTAACAATTCATTACACTGGAAAGAACATGGTGGCTGTTTTTCATATGTCATCTCATTCATTGGCTGAATTACAGAAGTGTTAATGGCTTCTCCCAGGCCAAGTCACTTAGCACTGGTCTCTAGACCTACAGATTTCAACTAAAACAGAGGGCCCAAATTGTTACAGCCACATGCACAAAGCTTGTACTCTCACCAGTGATTAGTATGAAAATTCCAATGAGATCAAAATAATGTGCAGTGTGTGTAAAGGTAATTTGCTAGCCTAGCAACACTGGAATAGTATAGACAGTAATTCTGAAATATCACCATAAGGGCTTATAGTTTTTTCTTAACTAAATTTTTATCTGGTTGCTGAAGATAATAAAGCCTTTTGGAATGTGCCTGCAAATATTTTATAGTTTTAAAATCTTATTCTGTGTTAAAAATGCATTTTTATGAAACTCTGTCATATGCATTCATTCAAACATTTCTGTTTCACATTTTAACCAGAAATTTGACTCTACTCTTGGCATTCTTTTAATTTTAACTTTTGCTGAAACTTTTAAAAAGTCTTTTTATAATTTATTATATCAATTAAGAATAAATATCATTCAAGGTTAAAACAATTTTGGGCTGACAAACCTCAGATACTGTGTTTTTCTTAATACGAAATCTGACATTGTACAGTCTAACAGTTTGCATTTATTTCTGCTTAAAGCAACACTAAGTGACTAGAAATATTGTCTGATTTATATTTTCAAGGGTATAGTACAAAGCCTACAATTTTATATACTTAAGATTTAAGTATGGGTTACAAACTAGAAATATTCTCTCTTGAAAATCAAATTATATTAATAAAATGAATATTTCTGTCTTATTCTCACTTTAAAAATGCACATTAGATTTTAATCCAATGTCCAGCCACAGAATTGATATAGTTTCATTTTCATTTAATAAGCAGTTTAAGAAATTCCATCATTATTTTTTGAGTGTTTGTCTCTGTTCTGATAAACAGATATGTAAGCTTTGAGTATTATTGAGTCCCTTCTGCTGCCTCCTCTCATCCCTTTATTTGTGGCTCCCCCACAAAAATAAATAACGTTTTGTTAGTTTTACAAATCACAGCCTCCACCAAGGTTAAAGAATGAAGTTGGCTATTTGTAGAATACTGATAGCTCTAACCTGCCTTTTGTATACCAGTTCTCACATATTTTTTTAACATAGCTGACTTAAATAGGGCAAACAACAACTGCTCCAATCCTGAGCTCATTTTTACATTACGATGATAAAAGAATGGCATCAGAAAGAAGTTGAGAAGGTATTGTACAAATTGGTCATCACTTACTTTTTAAAACAGAGGTCACAAAGCTTCAGTCTGTAGACTAAATTGATTTTGTAAATAAAGTTTTAGTTTTAACACAGCCATGTCCACTCATTTATGTGTTGTCTACAGTGGCTTTCGCTCTGCAACATCCAAGTTAAGTAGGGTGGTAGAAAGTAAATGGCTTACAAAGCCTAAAATATTTCCCAGTCAGCCCTTTACAAGAAAAGAAAAGAAAAAGAAAAAATTTGAAATTTATCTTCCTTTTTTGGAAACAAGTAAAGTAGTATACACTGATATATTAATAACAGTGATTTCTTAACTTAAGCTAGCTAAATAATTTTTTAAGATTTACTTGATAGTATTAAATTAAGTTTAGGCTAACACTGCCTCCTTATGTATTTTAAGTCAGGGAATAGCGAACTGTAACTTAACTGTATGTGTAAACAGATTGTAACATACTTTTGTACAAATCATGAAGTTTTGGCCAATCACAGGTGGCCCACTGTTCAAGATGTACTCAAATAAGACAAGTTCCCACCTGCAACCAATTTAGCTGTTTCTGTACCTCACTTCTGTTCTCTGTATGTCACTTCTCTTTCTCTGCCCATAAATCCTCTCTGACTATGTGGCAGCCACTCTGAACCTGTTCTGATTTGGGGGCTGCCCCATTCATGAATCATTCTTTGGTCAGTTGAAATCTGCTACATTTAATTTGTCTAAGGTTTTTACTTTAACAATGGTATGTTGCAAGGTTATTCACAGTCAGACCATTGCCAATCAACTGTAGAAGCAAATTATAGGAGCATTGTGAATGTTTGTTTCTAGAAATTTGGGTATGGGTGAACCGCAGTGAAATGTATCTTAAAATAGTTTAGAAAAATATAAGCTCATATACACTCAAAGGATTAACTACAAGGAACTGAACTATGATGATATAATGGTAATTTACAAAGTCAGGCAATTACTTTCATGAACTCATTCTAGAAAAAGATCTACACAGCTCATTGCTGAATATCACTACAGTCACCAGATGGCCAAGGAAAGTATCTTGAAGGTGATAATATTCAGCAATGAGGTATATAGCCCTTTTTCTAGGATGAGTTTGTGAATTTAATTGCCCACCTTGATATACTACAAAGTAAGAATAGCTAGTGAAACCTATCACTGAGGACAGACAATACTGATATTACCCCACTAGTATCTAAGAGCCCAGCACACTTTCTGTACATGTGTCTATGCCCAGAAACTTCTCACTAAGGATCAGAGCAGAGTCTTGAATTCTGGTCCTCAGTAAATACTAAGAACGCAGAAGTTTTAAATTAAGGAAAAATGTTGGTAGCCCTTAATAACATACTGGCTTGGTTACTAGAAGGTGATTTTTACTCATCTGTGAAAGAAGAATGCTTAATTGCAAATTAGTTGCCTCTAAAACCCATAAAGATTTATCCAAGGTCCATTCCTGTAAGTGTTGTACTCAGTATTTCAATCAGGCAGATTGAGTTGCTCTAGCCATGAGCAGATACTGACTAAGCTCCACACTGCAGTAAAGGAAGGGCTTTGTTAGATCATCTATGGGATGAGGAAGGAATAGGACCACCCTAGGCCCTTCTCTGAGATTCCCAGTCATCTCCTGCCCTTCAAGGCAAGGTCTACAGAGCACAGAGAGCAGTTCAAGACCAAGAATAAAGATTGGTAAAAGCAACACTACACAGGTATTTTCTTTTACGCAGTTTTCTGGAAGTGCGAATTCAGAAAAGGCAAAATCTCCTTAACCCCCAGAGTTTAACAGCTATACGGTTGTTTTGATACAGCCCCAGTATTTTCCAGATGAGCACGAATAGCCCAAGAAAAGGTAAGTGCCTCTCCTGGACCACAGGTGTTCCGAATCCAGGACTTGCTCTGAATCCAGGACTTGCTGCCAGTGGCAAAGCCTTCTGGATGGCTTGCATTGTTCAGCACATGAGGAGCAGTGTTCAGTCTGAGTTCCAACTTGGGACTCCTTATCATCCCACCATCTACAGCCACTATTGATTTCCCTTCTCTACCTAATTAAACACAAACTATTTCCAATTCCACCGAGCCTTGATCTTTAGGAGTCTCTGCTCAGTTACATTCTCCTTTGTATTGAAACATTGCAGGCTTTATACTTTTATCTATCAAATAAAATTATACATACATGTGGATTCATTTTCTTTGGGCTATCTTTCTGGAAGATAATTTTTAAACTGCCATACATTTTTTTTCATTTGATTTCAGCTCTTCTGTAACATGCATTCTTATTCTTAAATCCTTTTGTTGATGCTCCCATGGCAAAAGGGTCTTTGTCTTGCACATTCACTAATGAAGATTATTTGGAAGGGGATGTATGCGTGCCACTGCCTTCAAATGGAGTTCTGCACATGGAAGCAGGGTTCACAGGGTGAAGAGAGAAATGAGAATCTGGATCACACTGTGTATTTCATTAGTATTTTGTAGAAAGATTATGGTTCAATGGGTTGAGAATATCACATACATCTATTTTTTAAAATGCTGAGTAAATTCAAAGCCTGTGCTTAAACTAACTTCAATTATGAAGATATAATTTAAATATATTTCAATATACACTGCATGTATTTGCACCACCCTGGATTGAATACATAAAGTTGTAAGTCATTTGTGAGAGGCAGCATGAAGTAGTGAACATAACACTGGCCTCATAGAAAGGAAACCAAAACTTTAAACCATGTCACCACCAGCTGGCTTCATGATTCTCAGCAAGTTCCTTGTCTCACCTTAGATTCAGAGTCTCCATCTCCAAAAATGAGCAAAGATGATGACAATGAACTTTTCTCATCTTTAACATCACATGAATCTGCAAATTATCTAAAAGTCTTTGCCCTGAAAAAAAATTGAACAGACCAGTACAAACCCACACAGTGCCTGTTGCAAATATTCTCAGGATTGCTAGAATGTTCAACCAGAGAGTCTGAGAAAATAATGAAATTTATTTCAGGCTAGTACAAGTCAATTTAATCCATTAAGTAGGTTAGTGTAATTGAGCAATACTGTTGGGAGCACAGGTAGCCACATCAATACTAAAATCATAAATTTTGTATTCTCATACAAATAAGAAAGAAAATCGCTTTTTCTCAAAACCTGTATTTTAGAAATGAGAAAAACATTTTAGTAACAACTGATTTTCTACTCCAATCTTAAGAATTGTGGTACCCACTTAAGTCTGGGCCTATATTCTCTCAGTTCTCCACTAAGTATAAATGTATGAATCACAGGTCTTTAAGGATGGGGACTGATTAAATGAGTAAATGACAAACACTCTGTAAATAATTGTCAAGGGGGTGACTAATGCCATCATGTTAGAATTTTTCTTTTTCTTTTTTCTTTTTGAGACAGAGTCTTACTATGTTGCCCTTGGTAGAGTACCATGGGGTCACAGCTCACAGCAACCTCAAACTCTTGGATTTAAGCTATTCTCTTGCCTCCACCTCCCAAGTAGCTGGGACTACAGGCACCCATCATGATGCCCAGCTATTTTTTTTTAAAGTTGTCATTGTTGTTTAGCTGGCCCTGGCCAGGTTTGAGCCCACCACCCGCAGTGTATGTGGCTGTTGCCATAACCAGTATTCCACAAGAAGCAAGCCCACGTCATCATTTTTGCTGTAACTTTTAAGACATTGATCAGCACCTTCTAGTTTTTATTCTTTCTGTTTGACAATGAGATGCTTGCGAGCTCCAGCGTTTTGTTGTTATTAAAGAATCAGGCTATGGAACATGTACTCAGACACTATTGAAGTTTAGCATCCCCAGAGCTCAGGGAAGTTTGCTGTGTCAGCCATACAGAGGGGACTGGGTGGGAAGAGTCCAGAGCATGAAGGGACTAACAGCCTGGTCAGGCTTTGGTCTCTATCCTCCAGAAGGAAAAAGGTAATGTAAACCAATATGCATTTCAGAAAGAACGTGGAGGAAAGATGTAGAAAAGAGAGTGCATGAAAGTAGGTTAGAGCTATTACTTTATTTTATGCTGCATTTATAAAACCAAGCAACTGATTCTTTTTTCTGTTACAAAATGACTGTTACAAAATGACTGTTACAAAATGACAAGAAAGCACAGTATCTTTCTTGAGTTTCTACTGAATAAAAAATCAAAGACACAGAATGGCTTGAAGCCCACTTGTGACTATTGCCACTGTTAAGTACCCATTCCAGGCTATTCCTTGCAAGTGATAGTGGCAGGTTTAAGGACTGCTAAGTTGGCCAATGATCCAATCTGTGAGGGGAAAAGCAGGGGGTGTACTGTGGTTTGCTTCTTAAAACTGAGAGTCAGAAATAAAGGAAGATAAACTTAAATTGACAAGGTAAGAAAGGAGTGACTGTAAATGTCTCTCCCTTGAGCACCTTCCAAGGCACATGAAGAAGGAAAAGGTTCTTTTCATTATAACTGTTGGACATTGAAAAGTGGGACAAAACTTGGAACTAATTGCTAAAATGACATTAGGTACAACCTGTGTAATATTCTCTATCTCTATTATGATAGAATACTCTTGCATTTAACTGCAAAAGTAAATTTTTCTGCATTTAAATATTTATCTTCATGTCTTATAATATATAGAGATTTGAACTTAGGAATAAAACAAAACTTTTATTTTATTGTAGTGAAATAAACATAGCATAAAATTTACCATTTTAACTATTTTATTTGGCTTTATTGAGGTGTAATTGACAAAAAGAAATTGTATATATTCAACATGCACAATATGATGTTTTGATGTACAAGGTCTAACATTAAGTTTGCAAAGACATCTTTTACAAAAGTACTACATACTTCATTGCTGAATATCATTATGGTCACCTTGACGTTCTCCCCTTGGGAAGTTATGCACTGATGCCAATGCCTAGTCCATCATTCAAAGCAATTTGGAAACCCTTTTTCTAGAATGGCCATTGGAACTGCTGTATTACCCTTGATGTCCTGAATGTCATCAAAATGTCTTCTTTTCAATATTTTCTTTTGTTCTTTTTATTCAAGTAAACAAAAAAGATCAGGCGAGTAGAAAGAATATTACAATACAGCTATTTGTTTACGGGCTCCCTCAGAGACAGTGCATGTGAACACTTTACTTTTGTTCATCAGTGAGCTCCTTCATGACCATATTTGCACAAGCTTCTCCTAATTGTTTCTCTGTCAATGTTTACTTGGTCTGCTATGCTTCTCACAGTCAGCCAACAATTTTGATGCACAATTTGATGAATTTTTGCAATGTTTTCAGTTCAGCTCATTACTGGCCACCCTGATCTCTTATTATCAGTGACACTTTCCCCTTAGGAGAACATTTAACCCATTTGTACACTGACATTCTCTTCAAGGCATTATCCTCACAAATTTGAACTAACATGTTTCTGATTTCACTCCTACTCTTCACAAATTTAACAGAAAATTTATAAATGCTTGTTGCTTCCTCTAATTCAAGCTTTGATGCACACAAAAGCACTAAAACACAATAATGAATCCACTCAGCAGAACATGGCCACACCTTGGCAGGAGCATAATTGTGAAATGCTGATATACCAAGGTTATGAAACCTGCCTGAGTTGTTTGTATAGTGCTGCCAATGTAAATGTATAATGAAAAACTCATGAACGTACTGTCACATCTTGTACACAAATAATATCATAATCAAGCTAATTGACATATCCATTCCCTCACCTAATGACCTTTTTTTTTGTAGTGAGAATATTTAATACATACAAACTACCCACAAGTAAACAACAATATCATATTTGGAGAGATTTTTTTTCTAAATATCTAGTAACACTTACCTGCACTTTCTCCTATAGGATAATAAATTTACCCCCATTTTACAGATCTGTAGAATAATGAGATCTGCAAAATAAACTTTCTTAGCAAATTTCAAGTATATAACATATTATTATTAGCTGTAGTCACCATGATGTACATTATGTCTCCAGAATTTATTAATTTACCATTTTAATGATTTTCAAATGTACCGTTTGGTAACATTGAGTGTACTTACATGTCATGCAAGTATCACCACCCACCATTTGTCTCTAGAACTTTTAAAATTATTTCACATTAAAATTCTGAACCTACTAAGCAATAACTCCCCATTTGCCTAGGAATAAAAAAGCAAATAGCAATATGTCTCTGATTAGCTGCAGTCCACATCCTTAGAAAATGTAGAATACTAATTACCGGGAAGGATGAAAGAAAGCAAGGGTGTACTGATGGGGGGAAAGAAAGAAAACAGGGTGCACTGATGGGGGAAAAGATTTTTAATCAAAAGATGCAATGTGATAAATAGAAGAGTGAAATCTCACCAGAACAATATAGCAGCTGCAAAGTTCTACTGCACTCTATCAATTATCAGTTGCCCTAAGGCAACGACTATTATCCTGCATCTTCTTCTACAGATCTATAAAATGGGTTTAAGTTTACTATCCCACAGAAGCAAGTGAAGATAAGCATTGCTACATACTCAGGAAAAACAAAAGATTGCCAAATATGTTATTATTACTGTTCTCAATTTGCTGGTGGTCTGTAAGAATTCACTTTCTCTTTCATTATGCTTTTGTTTTCTCATTTATAAATCAGAGAAAGCAATAGCACCCACTTAGTAATGCATACAATGTAACCAATTGCTAGACAATTACTAAAATAACTTTCATATGTGATTTGAAGAAATACATCTACTGTCACTCTATTTCAATTGCAGTAAATTGATAGAAATTCAAAGTTGAAAAAGATAATATTACTTGTAGTGGAATTAAATCTCTAAGAGTAGAAAATCTTGCTGGCTCTTAAACTACATAAATACCTTCAATATCTTCAATTCTTGTAAACAAAATCACTATAGATATTTATAGATCTATGCAGATATCCATTTATAATCAATTTTAATTAATTCCATTCTTAAATTCTATCTTTGTACCAATTCAGTTATTATATTTATAGCTTAAAAATGCTATAGTATATCAAAATTAGTTGTATATACTTTTCCTTTATATAAGATATATGTGAATATATTCTATGAACTCTTAAAAGTTTGAATTAACTATAATAAAAGTGTTTGTTTACATTGGTGCATTTATAAAGGACTTTTTAAAAAGTAGATTGAAAGAGGGAAGATTTCTTTCATAGGGTTTAATTAGAAATCATATAATAGAAGTAAAAAAAATCTAATGTTCTTCATAAAGAACAATATGACTATTGTCAGCTGAATTGTATTTTCCCAAAACTTTTTATAAACAATACAGACCTGATAGTGTTTGTCTCTTGCAACTTGGGAAATAGGTCTTGAACCTGGGAATTCTCCCTACATACCTTGACTAGGAACAATTGTTCTAATAGCCTAGGAAAGATCATAAGAGTGTGGCATTTTTATCACCTGTAATATCCTTCACCCATGTGCTCTCCTTTTTTAGTCCACATTTTTTAGGGACATCTTCCTTGACCCATAAAAATAGCTTTCTCCAAAAGGCCAAGCATTTCATCTTCCTTTCACAACCCTAACATTTATGCATTCTTGTATCTTTGGTTTCTTTTTTTTTAGTGTTTTTCCCCCAACTACATAAGAACATTATATCTTTTTTCTCATGGACTCTGGTACACAGTAGGTCTTTTATCTGTGCCCTAATGGTCTTCTTACACTAGAAAACACTGACAGCAATAGAATTGGAGACGGAACACAGCATAAGTTCACTCCTTCATTCAGCTGATATTTATTAAGCACTAATTTTTTTTAGTCTTCTAGACACTGTTTACGGGATTAGAAATATGCTGGGAAACAAAACAGATAAAGTCTCTGCTTTTGTGAGTTTACATTTTAGTGGGTAAGACAGCCTATAAAATATGCATATACATGTGTGTGTGTATCTGTATATAGATAGATACACATATACAAACACACATAGGTTTCAAGTGCTGGTAAGTGCTAGGAAGATAACTATGAGATGAAATACTGTTGATGGCTGTTATTTTATATAGAGTATGTGCAGATTAGACTGAAGGGGGCAAGAGTATAACAAGAAGGTGACTTAGGAGGCTACTGCCTCAGGAGGCTATCATCTAAGGAAATGGAAGAAACCAAAGCATTAGCTTGAGGTCATAGTCTGCATGTGTTCTGAGGATAAAGACAACAGGCTATGCTTATAGCTGGACACAGGATGCGAGAATACAAGAGAAGTGAAGATTGATCCTAGGATTTTGTGTCTGAGCAAATAGAAGAATAAAATCCCATTTACTGAAATAGAAAAACCTAGATAAAAAGCTATTTCAGACAACAAAAAATAAAGAATTCTGAATACATTGACAATAATAATTATTTGTATTCCTTCAAGACTAAATAAACTGTAATGTTTCCATATAAGTTCACTTAACTCACCTCTCCTTGCCTGCCCACCTAGAAGGTCAGCCCCCAGGCATGCCACGCTAAAAGGAGGACACACAGATACAAAAGAGTCATCTTGTCAAGACTTCCTCATCAGGTGCAGGTAAATGCAATAATATTGCATTTATTGCATTTCCCTTTCTTGCATTTTTCAGATACTGCATTATATACAAATTGAAGGTTAGCGGTTAGGGGGTGACACTGTGTTGAGCAAGTTGATTTGTGCTGTATTTCTAATAGCATGTGCTCACTTCATGTCATTGTGACACATTTGACAGTTCCTACAATATTCAAGTCATATCTGTCATGGATATCTATCTAACATCTATATCTTTGATGTTACTATTGTAATCTGGGAAGCCACAAACCTGCCAATGGAAGATGGCAACTAAATCGATAAATATTGTATTTTTATATTAAATATTTATATTATTATTAACAATGTTAATATTATTAATAATATTAATATATTTATATTATTATATTAAATATTTGTATTAAATATTGGGACATGATCAAACTAAAGAGCTTCAAACCAAGAACACAGTAAGTAAAGCAAGCAGACAGCCCTCAGAATGGGAGAAGATATTTGCAGGTTATGTCCTGACAAAGGTTTAATAACCAGAATCCATAGAGAACTCGACTGTATTAGCAAGAAAAAAACAAGTGATCCCATCTCAGGGTGGGCAAAGGACTTGAAGAGGAACTTCTCTAAAGAAGATAGGCGTATGGCCTATAGATATATGAAAAAATGCTCACCATCCTTAATCATTAAAGAAATGCAAATCAAAATTACTTTGAGATATCACTTAACTCCAGCAAGATTAGCCCATATCACAAAATCCCAAAACCAGAGATGCTGGCATGGATGTGAAGAAAAGGGAACTTCTGCACTGCTGGTGGGAATGCAAACTAATACGTTCCTTTTGGAAAGACATCTGGAGAACACTCAGAGAACTAAAAATAGACCTGCCATTTGACCCTGCAATTCCTTTATTATGTATATATATACAGAAGACCAAAAATCACATTACAACAAAGATACTTGTATCAGAATGTTTATTGCAGCCCAATTCATAATTGCTAGGTCATAGAAGAAGCCCAAGTGCCCATCGATCCACGAATGGATCAATAAACTATAGTATATGTACACCATGGTACACTATGCAGCCATAAAGAAAGATGGAGACTTTACATCCTTCATGTTTACATGGATGGAGATGGGAAATGTTCTTCTTAGCCAGGTATCACAAGAATGGAAGAAAAAGTATCCAATGTACACAGCCCTACTATGAAACTAATTTATAGCTTTT
This sequence comes from Otolemur garnettii, assembly GCF_000181295.1. Taxonomy (NCBI): domain Eukaryota; kingdom Metazoa; phylum Chordata; class Mammalia; order Primates; family Galagidae; genus Otolemur; species Otolemur garnettii. The sequence goes on along the minus strand of NW_003852475.1, from coordinate 7,229,407 downwards.
ATATAAAAGCTATAACCTAATTATAGCTTAAGAATAAGGGGAGGAGGGAGGGGAAAAGGAGGGGAGGGGAATGGATGGGTGGAGGGAGGATGATTGGAGGGATCACTTCTATGGTTTATCTTACAAGGATTCAAGTGAATCTTTCTAAAAGTAGAATATAAATGTCTTAACACAATAACTTAAAAAATGACATAAAAGCTATGTTAATCAGTTGTATGAAAATATTTCAAATAGTATATGAAAACATCACACTGTACCTCATGATTGCCTTAATGTACACAGCTACCATTTAATAAAAGAAGAAGATGACAACTGAATTGATATTGTATTTTTATATTAAATATTTATATTATTATTACTAATATTAATATATTTATATAATTATATTAAATATTTATATTAAACATTGTTCTGATTGCTCCACCAACCAGCAGCTCCCTTTCCTCAGTTTTCTCTATTGACACAACAGTATCGAAATTATGACAATTAATAACCCTCCAAGTGTTCAAGTGAGAGGAAGGGTTGCATTTTTCTCACTTTAAATCAAAAGCTATGGGCCAGGAGCAACCTGTAATCCTAGTACTCTGGGAAGCTAAGGTGGGTGGATTGCCTGAAGGCACAGGTTAGAGACCAGCCTGAGCCAGAGTGAGACACCACCTCTAAAAACAGCTGGGCGCTGTAGCAGGCACCTGTTCTCCCAGCTACTCAGGAGGCTAAGGCAAGAGAATTGCTTGCTTAAGTCCAAGAGTTTGAGGTTACTGTAAGCTGTGATGCCATGGCACTCTACCAAAGGTGACAAAGTGAGACTCTGTCTCAAAAAAAAAGGAAAAAAAAATCAAAAGCTAGAAATGATTAAGCTTTGTGAGGAAGTTATCTTGATAGCAGAGATAGGCCAAAAGTTAGATCTCTTGCAACAATCTGTTAGCTAAGTTTGATTACAAAAGAGTTCTTGAAGGTAATTAAAAGTGCTACTCTAATGAATTCAAATAAGAAAAGGAGTCTTATAGCTGATATGGAGAAAATGTGAGTGATCTGGAAACAAGAGCACACCAGCCATAGCATTCCCTAAAGCCAAAGCCCTACCTAGAGAAAAACTGTAACTCCAACTCACTGAAGGTTGAGAAAGGTGAGGAAGCTGCAAAAGAAAAGGTTGATGCTAGCAGAGGTTGGTCCATAAAGTTTAAGGAAAGAAGCCATCCCCTGAATATAAAAGTGCAAGGTGAAGCAGTAAGTGCTGAGATCTTGCTAAGATCATTGATGAAGGTGGCTATACTCAACAACAGATTTTTTCTGTAGATTAAACAGCTTTATATTGGAAGAAGACCCCGTCTAGGACTTTCATAGCTACATATGAGAAATTGTGCCTGTCCTCAAAGATTCAAAGGATAAACTAATTCTCTGGTTTGGCCTGATGCACCTGATGACCTAAAGTGGCAGGCAAAGATCAATTAGAATTCTAAAAACCCTAGGTCCTTTAAGAATTATGCCAAATCAACTCTGCTTATGCTCTAGAAATAAAGCAAGATAGTCGGGACAACAACACATCTGTTTATAGCCTGGTTTATTGAATAATTTAAGCTTATTGTTGAGAATTATTGCTAAGGAAAAAAAGATTTTTTTCAATATATTACTGCTCACTGACCATGAGCAACCATGAGCCTTAATGGAGATGTACAAGGCAATTAATGTTGTTTTCATGCCTGCTAACAAAATATGTATTAAGTAGTCCATGCATCAAGGAGTAATTTGGACTTTCAAGTCTTTTTATCTAAAAAATAAGTTTCATAGACTATACATGTAGTTGTCATAAACAGTAATTCTTCTGATGGATTTTGGAAAACCTCCTGAATGGATTGACCATTGTAGATGCCATTAAGAACATTTCTGATTCATGGAAGGCAGTCAAAATATCAACATTAACAGGAGTTTGGAAGAAGTTGATTGCAACTGCCACGAAGGACTTTGAGCGGTTCAAGACTGTTTTCTGGAAGAAGTAATCACATATGTGGTAGGAAAGGCAACAGAACTGGAATTAGAAGTAAAGCCTGAAGATGAGACTGAATTATTGCAAAATCATGAAAAAAGTTAGGCAGGTAAGGAGTTGCTTCTTATGGATGAACAAAGAAAGTGGTTTCTTGAGAAGGAATCTACTTTTGTGGTGACATTGTTGAAATGACAACAAAATATTTATGACATTACATAAACTTAATTGATAAAGCAGTGGAAGGATGAAAGAGTTGACTCCAATTTTGAAAGAAGTTATACTGTGGGAAGAATGTTATCACTCAGCATCACATATTATGGAAAAATCTTCCATAAAAAGAAGACTCCATGAATGGGGCAAACTATTACTGTCTTATTTTAAGAAATCACCACATCTACCCCAAAATTCAGCAGCCACCACCACTGACAGCCACCACCCTTTGCCAGCAAAATGATTACACCTCTCTCAAGGCAAGGTATTTATAGTATTCATTGTAGTATCTACATTTTTTAAACATATTGTTATTGCACACTTAATAGAGTATGGAATCATGTAAACATAACTTTTACATGCACTGGGAAACCAAAAATCTTTTGTGACTTGCATTATTGTGATATTCATTTTATTGCAGTTGTCTGGAACCAAATGTATAATATCTTCAAGGTAAGCCTATAATGTGTATTTTCTCCTTTCTTTTTGTATTAAGTGGATTTGATTTCTTGATCCTCAGGTTGGTAATCATTTGTCTTTATCCATACAAGGCATAATTTTATATGAGTACCACATACTTCTTCCATCACATTCCGTTAGAGAGGTTTCCAAAAAAGTCTTAACATTGAACTCTGCACATCAGTTCGAACACATAGTAAGCTTCCAAATCCCTGATTAAATGTCATGGCTACTGCTTGTCTATTCAGTTATCTCCTGGTACACACACAAACACCAACACAATCACACACAGACACTCATTCACCTACATTCCCATCACAATTTAAAATCACAATTGGCTCTAATATTTCTAAACTAGCAGAGAAGTGTAAATTCAAAATTTTATAGAGCCCAAGATAGGAATAAGGGGTAGGAAAGGGAGGAAACCATCCATTTTCTACTAAGTTGATTCAATTCTCCACCTCACTAACTGATAAAGATCTAGTTTAGAGAGAATACCTGTTTTTTTGTAGCCCTATGAAAGTCATACCTAGAATCCTGGAGCTTTTGCTAAGTAAAAATTAGTGGCTTCATTCCATGTGACTTTTTCAGAGGGTGAATAATTGCCTTGGAGAAATATTGCCTAATGATTTTGTGCTGCAATTAAAAGATTTTTACAAATGTCAGCAGAGGAACAGTAGAAACAGTTGTTTTTAGTGTGATCAATGAGGTAACCCTGAAGCTTAATGATGTGTCTCTGGCTTAGAGCAGGTTAGCATGAAATTTAATGCGTGATAACCTTCCTCGGACAAATGGAGGACAAGGCTACCCCTGGCTAGAATTTCCCCAGTTTCCAACATACAATAACAGAGCCTGCATCTCATTTGATTGATGCCTCCCACCAAAAGGAGGCAGGAGAGATTATGTGTCTTTGTGAAAAAATTATTTGCCAAATCCTGTCAAGTTTTCCTTTGTTATTGCTCCCCCTTTCACAGCTTTCCTGTCCCATGGCCATCATTCTACTTGAGGCTCTTGTCACTTTAATTCTGAGTGGGGAAATAGCCTGCATATTGGTCTACCTACATATCTCCATATCTGTGCTGCTTATTTCTACCATATGAATCGTTCTGAAGTACAGATCTTTAGAATAAAATTTCCTACTAAAAACATGCAGTGGCATCTTTAACTTGTCATTGGCAAACAACTGCTTTTCTAGATTTGGCTTCAGTAGTCACGTTCTTCAATTTTACTCAGCCCTAAATGCTGTAATCAGGTTGGTAATGTCTCATACCTACCTAAGATGTCCTTTTCTTGTCTCTCTTTCTGCCTGGTCTGAGTTCAGGGAAAATTCTACTTTGTGGAGTGGGCACAGAAGCTCATGCCTATATTGCAGCACTTTGGAGGTCCATGGCAGTGGGATTGCTTGAGCCCAGGGGTGTGAGGCTACAGTGAGCTGTGATTGTGCCACTACACTCTAGTTTGGGTAACAAAAAAAGAACTTGGCTCTGGAAAAAAAACTTCTACCTTTCTCTTGAAATTCTTGATGTCTTGGCACTTACTGTGAAAATATATTTTGTAAGCATTTAGATCACAGTGATGTATTTATTCAACTGCTTTGGTCTGATAAAAAATGCATATATATTTTATGAGATTCCTCTTTGTAGCCCTAAGAGAATACTGGAATTTTGTTATTAGGAGCGGGTAAAATTGATAATATAGATCAGGGATGCTGTGTGCTATATTAAAATCAGGGATTTAGTTAATGTCAGTAAAATAAAATTGAGAAATTCTTGTAGAAAACACCAGGGCCAGCTTTTGCCTTCCATACAGGTGAGCTAAAGAACGTTCTTGGAGAAATTTGGTAAATACAAGAGAAAAAAAATGTTCAAATTGGGAATTGAGAATCTCTATGAAAAGATGTCATCTAAATCAATCTCCAGCAAAGACCACAGTCCAAATGCCCCATGCATAGGCACAAATCCATAAAGTTTGTGACACTAAGTAGGATCAGATGGTGGCCTAGAATTTTAGGAAAACTCAACTATTAAGGACAGAGACTAAACTAAATAGAGAGGGGAAAACTTGAGGAAAATAGAGACTATGAAAACAGAAGAAAGGTTCAAAGCTGGCAGCTTCGAACCCGCCCAGGCCAGCTAAACAACAATGACAACTTCAACAAAAAAAAAAAGCCAGGCATTGTGGGGGCACCTGTAGTCCCAAATGCTTGGGAGTCTGAGGCAAGAGAATCACTTAAGCCCAAAGTTGGAGGTTGCTGTGAACTGTGATGTCATAGCACTCTCCTGAGGGTGTCAAAGTGAGACTCTGTCTCAAAAAAAAATTGAGGAATTGTTCCAGAAAGTACAGCAGAAAAAGAAAGGAGAAGAGAAGAAAAAAAGAAAAGAAAAGAAAACAGATTACCAACCCTAAATACTTTATATCTGAATCATGGTAATTCTAGAAAGAGTGAAGAATGAAAATAGAATAAATGCATTTTATCCAAACTGAGCTGAAGAGCATGTGTCTACAGAAAGGAAGGAACCACTGTTCAGTGCATGCAGCACAGGTGCATACAGTGGCACATCATAAACTTTCAGGAGTCAGAGGCGAAAGATCAATAAAAAAAAAAGTACATTGTATACAAAGAGTTTAGCAACACTGGAGACTAGAATACAATAAATGAGTAATGTCTTTAAAATTCTGAAGGAAAATAATTTTCAACCTGGAATTCTATATCCAGTAAAACAATTAATTACATGTGAGAATGATTAAAAGAATATTTTTGGATATGATATGTTTCCAAATTTACCTACCAGAGATTCCTTTTCAGGACCCTACTAAAAGAAACCTCCAAGACACAGTAAGAACAGGGAATACATTAAAAAGAAAGGAGATTCTTGGATAACAGTAAAGGGAAGTCCCAGGACTATAGCACTATGGAAGTGCAGGAAAACAAACAGACCAGATGGATTAGTTAAGAAGGCTCAGACAGCAATGAAATGATAGAATATTTATTGTGATAGAACATTCTGAGTTACTCTCAGATATCTGGGAGAAAACCAGCAGTTAAATTAGTCTATACAATTTTTTTTTTAAACTAAAGGTATCAGAAATAACACAGGAAAACTATTGTTTTTAAAGAAGAAATTGTTCAAGAAAGGAAAAATCATCATAGTGTACTATAGAACTCAGTATAAATAGTATTTATATACCCATAATAATGTAAACTCTGTATGTTCTTTGAAATGTAATTTCAATATAAATGCATTGAGGGCAATGGAAGACAGACATGTGGGAGTGTGTTGTGTGCACATGGAAGTGCTGGAGTGATGTGTGATTGTGTCAGAGGTATGAAAAATACTTCTTTCCTACTGTTGTTTAAACATGGGTTTACTACATGCTTAAGAATGGGTAGGACATAGGTACTACCTATCACAGAAAAATCAAAAAATGGTTATTCAAAGAAATAGATATTGTTTAGATATATAATTTTTTTTTTTTTTTT
>NW_003852475.1:7193044-7222650 GCF_000181295.1 Otolemur garnettii | reverse complement strand
AAGAACTTGCTGTCAGAACTGCCCCAGGGCTGTCCTGCAGCATGGGTAGACTATCTCAACCTCTGGGTCACAGCACAGTAGCCTAGTGTGGAAGAATTAATTAGTCTGTGGGTCTAAGAGAATTGGTTTATAAAATAAATTAATTTGTAAGTGATTTTATTTTTTTTAATTAAAGCAGATGCTAAATTATTCCTACAGCACAAGTTTTCTTTTTTTTATTTTAATATTTCGGGGAGGGAGAGTTCAGAGAAATGTATGAAATTATAGTAGTAATGGCAAAATAATTGGCTGATACTCATTTAAAAAGGAAAAAAATCCTGTTATTTAGAGCTACATGGATATAACTAGAGGTCGTTATAATAAGTGGGATAAACCAAGCAAAGAAAGGGATATCACATGTTCTCTCATATATATGGGAGCTTAAAAAGTTGATCTTTTGGAGGGAGAGAGCAGAATAATAGCTAGCAGAGGCTGGGAAGGATGTGTGGGTGGAGGGAGGGAATGAAGAGAGTTTGGTTAACAGGGACAAACATAGAATTAGATAAAAGGAATAAATTCTAGTGTTCAATAGCACAGTATGGTGACTATCAGTGCAAGAGATGATAAATGTTCAAGATGATGGATATCCCAAATACCCTGATTTGACCATTATACAACGTATACATGTATCTAATATTACATGTAACCCATGAATATGTACAAATATATGTAGAAATAAGAATGGGAAAACAAGGTGGCACCTATGGCTCAAAGAAGTAGGGCACAGCCCCATATGCCGGAGGTGGCGGGTTCAAACTTAGCTCCAATCAAAAACTGCAAAAAAAAAAAAAAAAAAAGAAAGAATGGAAAAACAATAAATTGGTTGACACTGAAACTTATCTAATCAATGTTGCTAAAAAGTAGTGAGAAAAATCATTCATCATGCATGTTTCATCAAAACTTTTTAAAAAGATGAGTTCTTATGATTTAATTAGATGTAACAGCATATAAGCCTAGACTTTATTAGTTGCAAATGGCAGAAATTGTACTGAAACTAGCTTTAAAAGGGAGGAAAAGAATATATTAACTAGCAAAGTTTGGAAGTCAAGAGGTGATCAGTTCAAACACAGCTGGAACCAGGAGTACATATTATGACATTTTACCTCTATCTATCAGTGCTAATTCCATTTCCTTCCTTCCTTCCTTCCTTCCTTCCTTCCTTCTTTCCTTCCTTCCTTCTGTCCGTCCATCCGTCCGTCCTTCCTTCCTTCCCTTCCTTCCTTCCTTCCTTCTTTCCTTCCTTCCTTTGTTTCTTTCCTTCTTTCTTCCATAAAGCTAGATTTGATAGTAGTCAGACCACTCACATCTTCCTGATTCGGATTTAGCAACTCTGGTAGAAAAAACGAAAAAGATATATATTTTTTTCCTTCCTGTGCTCAAGTATGAATTTAAGAAAAGGACCCTCATATGCAACTTTAAGAAAGGTTGTGTTCCTACCCTTTAGACCATTTACTCTTGAATGAGTGGTTTCAATGACTGATCAAGCCTACCTACCCTATAGACTACAGAGATGAGTCCCAGGTAGGTCTCCCACCTGTCAAGCCATTGGCTCTTGAATGAGCAGTTTCAATGACTGATCAAGCCATCTTTATAGCTTAAAGAGATGACAGTCCCAGAAAAATCACATAGAATGGGAATAGATCATTTCTCACTAGGAATGGACCTCAACACTCCCCCAATCCTCTCACTCACTGCCTCTTCTGGCAGATAGATGCCTGTCATCACGTTAGAAAGAAATAAGACTTTCTTTAGTGAAAGACTTAGATTTCCTTTAAAATATAGACATCACTGAAACAGAACTAGAAACAGAAACACTAAAAACAGAAACTAGTTTAAGTTATGATATAAGTATACATACACCCTCTGTTCCACTAAAAGGTCTGAAAGCAAGTTTGATGGATTGAAAGAAGAGCAATGGATTGTTTTTTATGGTCAAATTCCACAGTAAAAGGAGAAACCATGAGATTACTTGGGGTAATGACACTTGCTTTACACCTTTTATTATTTTGCCTTGATTTCTGTCCTACTTACTGAGAAATGTGCAACAAACAATCCCCTAAACCTAGGCAGTTAAAATAATGATCATTTTGCTGTTGTATCACATGGTTATGAGGGTTGACAGGCATCTGTGGAATGATTACCCAGGTACCTTCAGATGGTAACTGAGGCTGGAGTCATGGGAGGCTTCTGCACTCACATGCCTGGCCTAAAACAGCTGTGAGGAGCTGGTGCCAGGGCAGCATTGCTCCATGTACCTTCTCCTATCTATCAAGCCTGGGCTTCTCCACAATGTGGCAGGTAGGGAGAGCATTCAGGGTGGTCAGACATTTTATATCTCAGCTGGCTCCACTGTAGCATGAGTCCCAAGAGAACCAGGTAGAATCTACCAGTCCTTCAAAGGCCAGGCCTGGAACTGTTTAGCATCACTTCTGCTGTGTTAAAGAAATCTTTGGTCAATTCTTTTGTATTCTTTGGTCAAAGAATAAGGTGACCAGATTTTAACATTGGTAAAGCGGGACACCATTGACGGGGGCAGGTTCCTAATTAAAAATTTAAAAATTTGGTCTATATGGAGCAACAAAAAGTTTCATAGAACGCAAAAATAGTATTGTAATACATATATTTTAAATTTCAACAGAAGTATAATTTACAAATATAATATATTAAAAAAAAATTATGTATAGGGCGGCACCTGTGGCTCAAAGGAGTAGGGCGCAGGTCCACCTGAACCACCTTGCCCAGAAAGGGAGTAGGGAGTTTACATTAGCCTTTTCATTTCCAAATCAAGTTACATTAACCTCTTCATTCCCAAATGGAGTTACATTAACCCTTTCAGCAGCCAAAAACCGCATACTCCCTTCCCATTGTCCCACCCTTGTTGTGCATTCTTTCCAAAAATCAGGACTTTTTTAAAACACGCAGGACACAGGACAAATTGAAGTCACAGGGCAGCCATATTTAAAGTGGTGGAAAATAGTCTCCACTCTTCAATTGGAGGGTGTGTAAGCACATACAGGGATGGAAGGAAGTGATAGCAGTCATTTTGTAGAAAAGCTGTGACAACAACCACATACTGGGAGATTGGGGAGGAGCAGTAAGGAATAGCTTCTTTTCTACCACATAAAAGGTACAAAGGACTAGTAATGAGAGTTCACCTTTTGTCCATTCTTCAATGCTTCCTTTCAAACCTTGCTACCCTATAAAGACAAATGTAAGTTTTCAATGAAAAAAAGGTTGACTTGTATGATGTTTTTAAAAGTTGCGTTTATTACAAATTTTAAAATAATTCAGGTTTTGGTGGAATTTTTGCTTTTTAATTAAGTATTGGTTTTTACCTAACAAATTGCAAAAGTTAAATGCATATTTAAAATTGAAGGATGTGATATAAAGGAGATATTTTCTTATTTTAGCATTGGGAATATGAGTCAAAAATGCAGCAATGTGACAATAAGTGTAAAAGATACTATCTAATTAAGATGTCAATGTTTTTTGTCACAATAACTACCATTTTGGGAATCTATTTCCAGCTAATTACTTAAAATATATGTGGAGAAGGGAAACAAAGCCTTGTAAAAATATATTATTGAAGAATTATTTATAAGGGCAAAATCTGGGAATAACTTAAGGGCCAAACAATGGGGGTATGAATGATAAAGTCAGCAGAGCAGCCTAATGAATTTTATGAAATCACACAAAAATATATTTATAAATAATTCACAATATGGAAATATTTATGATTTGATAACAAATGAGTAAACCAGGACATAAAATCACATGTAGAAAGTATAACCCAAGTATATAATACATGTGAAAAGCTACACAAGGAGAATAAAAGGATGGGAAACAAAAATATCAAAAGATCAACAATATTTAGATTGCTAGAAGATCAAATTGTGAATACATAATAATTTATGTACAAAAATGGCAAATTGCTGCCATCCTACTTTTCTTTGTCTAAGTTTCTATAATGACAAACATCACCTATGGTCTTTAAAGAAAGAATGAAAACAGCTTTTCTCACCTTACCTTGAGGATCATACAGTCAAACAGCCTCTACAGAAACATCACCTGGGCAGATGGGAAGGCATTACTCTCTCCAATCACTTTAGCAGAGGGAAAAAATCCAAATGCAAGTACTGGAGTAATTAACCCAATGGGAAATAGAGCCTTTCCCTCCACACTGGGCCTAAAACACAAAGTGGTATTTTAATTCTGAAGTATGAAGTCATTGAACACAAACTCCAGGCATTTGTGAAAGTTCAAAGGCCCTGAGGAATAGAAGACAGATGGGCTTTAAATCATGAAAACACTATTTCATAAGCTGATAGAAAACCATAAATGGAGTCTGAAAATTCTGCTTCTTTATAGACCTTGGCTCTAATTTGAGCAGAACTTAGATGAGTTTCTCCTGAAAGTTCAGATCCTACAATGTTTATGAACACGTTCCAATTCAATTCAAGTAGCATTTATTAGATAGCATGAAAACATATCCAGTAAAGTGCTAGAGAGAAGGGAACTGTGATAATCCCAGACTATGAACACAGTTCTGCACAAGCAACCAGAGTGGGACTGGGTGTCCAAAAGGCCAGGAGTGTCCCTGACAGCACAGTGGCACCACAGTCCAGAGCAACTGAGAGTTGAGGAAGCACAGTTTTTGGAATCAGAGAGAGAGGAGAAATAATATAAGCTTAACATATTTTGTCTTGGTTTATAAAAACAATGGCATTTGGCTATATCCTAAAAGTTGATATTCTCTGCTTAAAGAAGAGAAGCAGAGAGTTAGCCCTGTGTTTTGACAACGTCAATTAAAGCTTTACTTGTTTTCCTTGGCACCCTAACCTGAAGAGGAGATAGGCATCAGTTCACCATCTCATTTTTCTGATGAAAAATTATGGGTTAAAATATGACACTTAACTTCCTGGCAGGAGATATTCTAGGTCTTTGAGTAGATGTTTAATTGCTATACCAGTAGACATCTGAATGTGTGCTGCTGATGACTATCTCTAGTGGCCATTGTCCACAAGATGTACATTCTCATTCATTCCCACAGAGCAGAGCTGAAGCTATAATATTGTATCTAAAACCACCTACATAATTTGTAGGGCCATAGTAGAAAGGAAAACGTGGGTTTCTTGTTAAAAGTTATTTCAAGTTGGTGACAAACATTAAACTGAGTGTGGCACCCTCCTATGCATGGGGCTCTTTTGAGTTATGTTGTCAACTCTTCTCTCTCTGCACTCCTTGTGACTCAGACAAGTTAGTTATTCCCTGAAATTATCCAATTTCTTAGAATCTTCCTTTATAACCCCTACAAAGACCGAATCAAAATACCCCAGAGATGATTCCTACTTGGGTGTTACCTAAGAAGAGGTATTACCTCTTCTTTCAAACTCAGCCAGATTGTACTCCATTTATTGCACATTAGAAGAAAAGTTGATACTGCCAGTAAACACATCTTCTAGAATGTGTACATTTACCTAAGGTGACAGAATGTACAAAACTCAATGTGAGTAAACTAAGATGCCAGAATTGCTGGTTCTCCCAAAGGTCAACGGAGAGGAATAAAATATTTAATTACCCCAAATAGCAACCCCTATCTATAGCTATGAATAACTACATCTAACCTTACCACCAGATTCATAAACTCTGGGCCTTTTATTTTAAATGGTCTGCTATAAGCATAAAGTTAGAAAGAATGGCAGAAAGATAATTTAATTATCACCAGGCAACAAAATAGTATGCTACTTTGGGGAAAAGATGCTTTATTTTAAGAGAACTGAGCTGTCTCTTTAAGAAATATTTTCTGAGCACATATTTTCCACTCCATTCTTTAAAAAACAAGTAGAGGATCATATTGAGCCCAAATACTATGTGGAGATGGCTTTGCTATACCAGTCTTCTCAGGCTGGTTTCTCTGAGATGCAGACTCTGAGATGGAGGTGGGGAAGCAGGTCATCTACCAGGGAGGGGGCCTTGACATCACACTTGTGGGATAAAAAGCATGGAAGCAGGATTGAGTAGAGGGGAAAATCAAGCTATAGTTCATGCCAAATGACAGGTTTGGCCAGCCCCATGCAGTCTCAGGAACTAGAATGCCAATTCAAGACTATCCCAGGTAGGAATTAAAAGTTTGAATATTTAACTTCCTTCATCCATCCATCACTGAACTTGGGCTATCTCAGAAAGACACAGCTCTTTTCAAGAGAGGCAAATCTTGAATAGCCAAATAGTTGCAGCTACCGCACCAGTTGTTAAAACACTAATATACTTTTTCTATATCTGGTATATCCAGCCACTGCCCGCTGGTGGCCTGGGCCAGCCACCCCAGCATCTTTGGGCATCCAGAATAATCTAACCTGATGACTATTTTCTGTTCTAGTGTCCGTCTATTCTATATCCATGCCATAGAGATTGTTAAATATGTTGATTACCATCTCTGGAATACAAAGAACATCAACCTAGATAGAAGGGAAGGTCCATGATGAGGGAAGCTCAGAACTATCTTAGGGCAACTTGACACAGCCTGGAATGTTGGGCTGGAGAGTTTAAATTTGATATGTCTACAGGGAGCTGAAAAGAGTCCTATGTAAGAACACTGAATAAAAGTAATGTTTTTTAGAAATTGATCTTCTGGGTAAAATAGAGAAGAGAAACTGATAGAAAAGGAGAAATATAAAATAAGGAAGAAGGTGAGTAACTATGAAAACAAAGAAAGACTTAAATAAAAAAATACATTAAATTCAAATTGTGGGGAATCCAACTTTGCAAGTTCAATTTTAGATGATGAACTCCAAACTTAATTATCCTTTTTCAGTTACAATTCATTGATTACATGAACTGTTGTCCATTTCTGCCTTAATGAGAAAGGTGGCTTAATTTAATTTGGGCCTCCTGACCAAAAGACTCCTGATGAGTATTTGAATTCACAATGCACAGTGACAACCAGGTTATGGAGTTTTTCTCTAGGGTATCATGGGATGAATTCATCAGGGAGCATTCAAAACATTTCATTAAACAAGAATTTCTAAATCACAACTAATTTTAAAATTTACATAAAATAGAAGATTTACAAGCTCAAATTTACATTTTGTAATTAACTCTAGAGCTGAAGTTTAAAACCAGATATCACTAGGTTTCCTTATTCCTGCAAAGGAAACATTTTGAAAGAACAGTGAGGCTAAGAGGAGGCCACAACAAAAAGCCTTAAGTGCTTTGTTAGCTCATTGTCTGACACCATCACTAGTATTTTTCTCTAACATTGAATTAAAAAGATAATATCTGCAAATAATGCCTTATGTGGGAAAAATAATGTTTAAATGTATCATAACAAATGATTTTATTTTCTTAAAAACAAAAAATCATTAAATTTGAACATAAATCTGACTAATCTTTCAGTTCTAATAGTCAGCTTGCAAGATACTCTAAGCCAGTGGTTCTCAACCTTCCTAATTGCCATGTTGTTACAAATGGAAAAAAGGGGTCACGACCCACAGGTTGAGAACCGCTGCTCTGAGCAGAGAAATATGCTCAATGACACCCCCAGAGAGGCAGACAGCAAAATGCAGCATATGAAAAATGCTGTTAAACCTGGATTTTTAAGCAATGAACTGAAAAAAAAAAAAAAACCAGGATGGGGCTTTTATAGATTAAAATATATTTAAGAGATGTAGCAATGAATTATGATGCATATTTCCTATTCGAATGCTCATTAGAAAACCCTGGACAAAGTTTTGACAATGGGGAAATCTAAATACAGCCTGAATAAAACATCCTTATATTAAATATTTTAGGGATACATATACAATATTTATGAGCAAAAGATACAATTTTCATACATTTACTTCAAAATAATCTTGAGAAAGAAAGGGTAATGCTATGTATGAAACAAGATTGACCATGCGTTAATTATTATTGTTGCTGAGTGATGGGCACATAGATGTTTATTATACTTTCTCTCTACTTTTACATTTGAAATTTTCCACTTTATTTTACTGTTAAAAATAAAACAAAATAACAAGGCAAATATTATTTGCATACATAAAAGTAAAATGATTGAAATGAATATGTACTAAGGGGTGCTCTGGCGTGTTTCATAAGCAGAGGAGCCAGTCTCCCTCTGGATTGGTTTCCAATGGCCAGCAGTGCTTCAGCTTCAAATCTCATCATCTCCTTGGCTAAAGCTGAAAAGCAAGCTCGACATGGGACCCAGCCATGAGGTCTGAATCTCCCCATCGATGAAGTAAGCAGTTGAAGGCACATTATAGTTAGACAGGCAATATTTCCTGATGGTTCTCAAAACTGGCTTGTAAAGGTCCTTTTGCTGTATAGCACCACGATTATTTTGAAGTAAATGTATGAAAATTATATTTTTCTCATAAACATTTTGTATAACCTCCAAAATTCATCCCATAATTTGCCTCGCTTTTTTCTCTTATTCCAGCTCTGTCACTTCCCAGTCATTCAAATTCCTTGCAAACATTTGAATATGATTGGGCAGATAAGCCCCATAACACCATAAAAATACACTATAATATCAAGTATGGTAGAGAATGGCTCCTACACACCCATTTTCCCTTTCTTCCTTCCCAACAGAATCCCAATATGTCTAATTTAAAATACTCTCTAAGGCTCTCTCACAAAAGAGTTGGCTATAGGGCATAGTCCTGGCTAATGAAATTTAAGAAAAAGGGTTTGAAATGGAATTTCAGAAACACTCTTTCAAAAAAGACCAATTCATTTTACTCTTTTCTTTATCATTCTCCTGTATGAATTATAGCATGCCATGCAGGGTGGCACCTGCCATATTGCAAATATGGGAGTGGAAGCCACATACTGAAGATGACAGAGCAGAAATAGAAAAGGAGCCTCACTCTTTAAACAGCTGAGCAGCCATAACCTGCCTACCTGCCTGCCTCCAAACTTTATAATTTCAGAACAATGAATCCCATTTCATTAAATAATGGCAGTGGGATTTCTGCTGTATAGCACTAAAAGCAATCACAAACTGACATATCAACCTATAAACTGTCCTAATGTGAAAAATATGCCCCCAATTATTAATTTTCCAAGGGAAAATCAAAGTTCGAAAACTACAACTACCTTTTGTGACTAAAAGTCGAAGAGGATAAAGTAAAAATGTTATCCTAACAATTCCTCACATTGCTTGATCTCAATGAAAAATGGTTCCTCAAGTACATGCCTAGACCTTGTAAATGCTTCTACTGTTAAACTTCTAAGACTTGGTTTAATGGTCTTTTGTTGAGGGTAGATTATACCCCCACTTTTTATTGGTGCTGGGAAGAAGAACAGATGTGTAATGCAAATTCCTAATATGTGATGCTCAAGCACTTTACTAGAAAGAGAAACATACCAATGTCATGGTTGTAAACAAACAATTTATTGTGGCATCCTGTTATCTACAGTGTAGGTTCTATAAAACCGTGGTCCCATGCCCAGGGCACAGACCAATACTAGATTCATGGCCTGTTAGGAACTTGACCATACAGCAGAAGGTGAATAGTAGCTGATTAAAAAAGGCTTCATCTGTATTACAGTTGTTCCCCATTGCTCACTGATCCTGCATCATGATAAGTTGTATAATTATTTCATTATATATTGCAAGGTAATAATGATAAAAATAAAGTATACAATAAATATAATCCACTTGAATCATCCTGAAACCATCACTTCTCCCCCCAGTCCATGGAAAAATTTTCGATGAAACCAATCTCTGGTGCTACAAAAGGTTGGAGACCACTGCTATCCCACGTCAGAGTAAGGCAACCCCACTGCTAGTCCATATTCTGTCTTTGTGCAAATTATAAAACTGTTTCTGCCACAGAACATCATATTGCTTCCTGTAGTGTGTGTGTAATATAAATATGCAAGTATTATGTACAAAACAAATTATGTAAATGGCACCCCTAGAAGTATGCAATGTCCACCCTGCACAGAATTAGCCCATCCTATAGTAATGAGAAATCAGGTGTGGGCTGAAGAAATCAGGGATGTCATATATGAAAGGGGTTTTAAGTTGAGCTTTCAATATATTAAAAAATAGAGTCAAATTTTGTTTTATGGATTTTAGACTAAGTTTTCATTATTTTAAGAAAGAATATTTACCCACAGAAAACAGTAAACCATATCTCCAATATTGATCCCTATATCCTGCCAAGTCTGCAAAAGGAAATAACTTCTTAATCTTGCCATTAGAAACCCACAGGTTTGTACTCTCCCCTACAATAAAGAAATTTACTTAGAAAGTGGCTGTAAACCAGATCTCAGAAGAGCTCCTGCTGTGCTCTAGAATTACATATTTGCAGGAGAATCAATGTATGCAGGGGAAGCTTAGGAACCACTGTACTTCCTGTGAGGCCTGGCACACAACCATATCTGTGCTGCATTGCAGTGATTCTGCTGTGATACTGGCAGGGACACCCAAGCCATGGGTTTTACATGCAAAACAAGTAACTACATCTTTTAACCCCTTCCTGAACAAGACTATGACAAAGCAGAGGAAATTGATTCAAATAGAAAGCTCACTTGAGTGCTCTGAAAAATACACTTCAAAGTATCTCTAGGCTAGGGGGCTACTTTTAGATTAAAAATGAGAATGATCTTATTCTTGGGTAGCATCAGGTGGAAATTCATTTCTAGGCAGTTGAAGTCAAGAGTACTCAGCTTGGCTGGGTGCAATGACTCACACCTGTAATCCTAGCACTTTGGTAGGCAAAGGTAGGAGGATTCCTTGAGTTCAAGAGGTCAACACCTGCCTGAGCAAGACCCCGTCTCTATTAAAAATAAAAAATAAAAAAATAGTTGGGTGTCGTGGTGGGGACCTGTAGTCCCAGCTACTCAGGAGGCTGGGGCAAGAGGATCACTTGAACCCATGAGTTAGTGGTTCTTGTGACTAGGTTGACACCACTGCACTCTAGCCTGGGCAACAGAGTCAGACACTGCGACCTTCCCCAACCAAAAAAAGAATACTCAACTTGATGGGGCATCCAATAATCACCTGAAAAGTTTCTATTTGTTTATTTGTTTTTTCAGATTAATATGAGGGTACAAACAATTAAATTGCAGTGTTTGCGTTTGTCAGGTAAAGTCGCTGTTGTAGTTGGGTCCCAGGATGTGTGTGTGTGTGTAATATACCCTTACATTTTGTCCATTAGGTGAAAGCACAAATATCCCCTTCCTCTTTCTCTCCCCTTTCCTCCCCCTTTCCACACCCCCCAACTTGAGTTGAATTGTGTTTTTCACCTGAGAAGTTTTTTAAACAAAGAATTCTCAGCCCACCTCAGGGTTTTGATCCCCAAATAGAACCGAGAGTCTGTAATTGCTTTATAATTTCCCCCATAGGATTCAGATATTAGTCACAGTGGCACAGGGTGGCAGACTAAATTTTTAAAAAAATTAAATAACATAATTATCCTGGCTCACTTTTGATTTTTCTTAGGACAATATTTCTTAATCTTTCTGAGCCCAGGAGGCTCATTAAAAACAATCACATTTATTAAGCACATTGGATAAATGGAAGAGGTTGTTTATAGCCAGAGGCCCAAGGCCTCTGGAAATAGTAGTCTCTGAGCAGCTTCCAAGAACTATGGGAATTAAGCCCCAGGCTTACCTGTAACCCATTCAAGGAAAAGGAGGAAAATTCATGAAAGATATTATAACTTAGAGAAGGAAATGAGTCAAAGTATTGGGTTCTAATTAACTTCCCTTTCCTCCTCAATCCTAGAAATTGCTTTAGTCCTTCTTAAGCAAGAAAAAAAAAATTTTTTAAGAGACAGAGCCTCACTTTGTCACCCTCGGTAGAGTGCTACGGCATCACAGCTCACAGCAACCTCCAACTCCTGGGTTTAGGCAATTCTCTTGCCTCCCAAGTAGCTGAGACTACAGGCGCCTGCCACAACACCCAGCCATTTTTTTTTTTTTTTTTTTTTTTTGCAGTTTGGCCCAGGCTGGGTTTGAACCCACCATCCTCAGTATTTGGGGCCAGTGCCCTACCCACTGAGCCTCAGGCGCCACCTAGCAAGAAAAAATTTATACCTAACATCTTAAACCTTAAGAAAAAGTTTTATAAATACTGGTAGTTGCCCATCTATAATGTATAGACAATCTCTTAAGTTTCATTCCTTCCAGCTTGGTAGAGGCATACCTTGGAGATATTGCAGAGTTAGTTGTAAACCTCTGCAATAAAGTAAATACTGCAACAAAGTGAGTCAAAAATTTATTGATTTCTCTGTGCATATAATACATAGAAATTATAGTCCTTTAAGTGTACAATAGCATTATATCTTAAAAAACAATGTACAGATATTAATTTTTAAATATTGCTAAAAAATGCTAATAAGCACCAGAACCTTTAGCAAATCATGATCTTTTTGCTGGTGGAGAATCTTGCCCTGATGTTGATGGCTTATGACTGATGATGGTTGCTGATGGTTGGGGTTGGTTGGGGCAATTTTTTAAATATAAGACAATAGTAAACTTTGTCACATTGATTGACTGTTTCTTTCATGAAAGATATCTCTGTAGCATGCAATGTTCTTTGATTGTATTCTACTCCCAGTAGAACCTCTTTCAAATTGGAGTCAATCCTCTCAATCACTGCCACTGCTTCATCACCTAATTTTATGTAATATTCCAAATCCTTTGTTGTCATTTCAACCATGTTCATGGCATCTTCACCAAGAGTAGAGTGTGTCTCAAGAAACCAATGTCTTTGTTCATCCATAAGAAGCAACTCCTCATCTGGCCAAGTTTTTTCATGATATCATGGCAATTCAGTCCCACCTTCAGGGTCCACTTCTTTTTCTAGTTCTCTTGCTCTTTCTACCATATCTGCAGTAACTTCCTTTACCGAAAGAAATCTTGAAGTACTCAAAGTCATCCAACTTCTTTCAAACTCCTGGTCACATTGACATCTTGACTTCTTTTCATGAATCAGAAATGATCCTGATGGCATCTAGAACAGTAAATTCCTTTCAGAAAGTTTTCAATTTGCTTTTCCCATATCCCTCAATAGAATCCCTATCTATGGCAGCCATAGTCTTATGAAATATATTTCTTAAGACTTGAAAGTCAAAATTGCTCCTCCATCTGTGAGGTGCAGAGATAATACTATGCTAGAAGGCATAAAAATAATTCTAATCTCCCTATAAATGTAATGTTAGACTCCACCAGAGTTCCAGAGTAACCATGCACATTGTCAGTGAGCAGTAATATTTTGACAGAAATATTATTTTCCTGAGAAGTAGTTCCCAATAGTGGGCTTAACAATAAACCATGCTATAAACAAATGTATTGTCATCACACTTTTTTCTTTTATTTTATAGGTACAGGTAGAGTAGATTTAGCATAATTCTAAGGGTTCCATTTTCAAAATGATTAACAAGCACTAGCTTCAACTGAAAATCACTGACTTACACCTATAATCCTACCACTCTGGGAAGCCAAGGCAGGTGGATTGCTTGAGCTTAGAAGTTCAAGACTAGTCTGAGCAAGAGCAAGATCTTGTGTCCACTGAAAAACAAAAAAAGAAGACAAAAGAAGGAAAGGAAGGAATGAAAGATGGAAGGAAGAAGGAAGGAAGGAAGGAAGGAAGAAGAAAAGAAGGAAGGAAGGAAGGAAGGAAGGACGAAAGAAAGAAAAAGAAAAAAAAGATAGCCTGGTGTTGTGGTGGGCACCTGTAGTCCCAGCTACTCAGGAGGCTAAGACAAGAAGATGACATGAGCCCAAGAGTTTGAGGTTGCTGTGAGCCATGATGATGCCAGGACAATCTACCCAGGGCAATAGAATGAGACTCTGTCTCAAAAAAAAAAACCAAAAACATTAAACTCTAACAAGAAAGTCAACCCATGCTTTGAAGTTTTGACAACAGTCATTTATTTCTCCTCTATAACTGTGAAAATCCTAGATGTTACTTCTAATACACATAAAAGGCTATTTTGTCTACATTAAAAACATGTTGCTTAGTGTAACCAGCTTTAACAATTATGCTAGTCAAATCTTCTAGACAACTTGCTATAGCTTCTGCATCAGCATTTGCTGCTTCATCTTATACTTTCATGTCATAGAGATGGCTACTTTCCTCAAATCTCATGACCCAACACCCTCTAGCTTCAAGTGCTTCTTCTGCAGATTCCTCACCTCTCTCAGCCTTCATATAATAGAATTGAAAAGAGTTAGGCCTTGTTTTAGAATAGGCTTTGGCTTAAGGGAATGATGTGGCTCATTTGATCTTTTGTCTAGACCATTCATACTTTATATCAGCAATAAGGCTGTTTTGTTTTTCTTTTTCCTTCCTTCCTTCTCCATTTTTTTTTAATACAATTTTACTCTGTTGTCTCAGGCTAGAGTGTCATGGTATTAGCCTAGCTCACAGAAACCTTCAAATCCTGGATTTAAGTAATCCTCCTGCCTTAGCCTTTCAAGTAGCTGAGACTAGTGACCATAGGCCCTTTCCACATTGTGGGATAAAATTCCACATGCTGTGTGCTTACTTTAAATTTCAGTAACAGGCAAATAGGCTTTTGGGGAATGTAGCTCTGTTGAAGACCTGGCTGCCTTGGTCAACATGACAGGGCCTGAAGGTCTGGAGGTAAAAGTCCACCTTCAGCAACTCTGATCTATGCAACTGTTAAGCCTGCAAGGATGGGGGTTGACAGCCCCTCCTGCAGAGACACAGCCCAGAGATTGATGTATGTGGAAATGTACATTATAAAGCTGTATGGCCTCCGGACTGCAGATAAACAAAAGCCATAAACCTGTTTTCTGCAATATAATGAGTGCATCGTAAAACTCAAGGTCTTACTCCCTTTTTTGGTTATCTCGAGTTTTCAGTTTTACTCCCTTTTTAGTAATCTCAAGTTTCCAGACTTTTTATCTCCTTTGAAGGTTGAAAAAATTTGGAAAATATTAATGGTAAGAATGCTTTGATTGTTGATTAATGGAGTGTATGTGACCAACCTGCTATATAAGGTGGTCAGAAATAAAGATCACTGCTACTTGCCATCATGAGCTTGTAGTCTGTCTCTTGCTTTTTAAACAATTTCAGGAGCAAGCTTGCACCTGTGATAAAGCTGCCTGTCCCTCACGAAACCTCCACGCAACACCACATTGCCCAGCTAATTTTTCTATTTTTAGTAGAGGTGGAGTCTTGCTCTTGCTCAGGCTGGTCTCAAACTTTTGACCTCAAGTGGCCTCCCCTGTCAGCCTCCCAGAGTGCTAGGATTACAGGTGTGAGCCACCACACTCAGCCTGTTTTACTTTTTTATTATCCATGTGTTCAGTGTTGTATCATTTTTAATTTTCTTTAAGCACTTTAATGACAAACCCAATTTTTCTCCACTGATTTGAGAACACTCTTATCATGCACTAAATTTCACATATTCCTACCACTGTGTAACACATCTATTTATATCTCCACCTATAAATACATATTTAATTCAGGATTAAATGTTAGCAAATAAATATATTTAATTTTAATTAAATTTGATATTTTGATTAAGATTACATAAAGATATAGGTTAATTTATAGAAAATAAATATATTATTTACTCTTTCCATCCAAAAATATGAAATATATGATGATAAGTATCCCTCACTTATTGTTCTCACACATATCATTGATTATACACCTTATGGTATGTTTTCTAATTGGTTATTTTGGATGTATGAAAGAAAATTTGGTTTTTAAGGTAGTTCATTCACAAAAAATTACTATAATCTCTATTATTTACAATAGGT
Source organism: Otolemur garnettii (assembly GCF_000181295.1). Lineage (NCBI taxonomy): Eukaryota > Metazoa > Chordata > Mammalia > Primates > Galagidae > Otolemur > Otolemur garnettii. The sequence goes on along the minus strand of NW_003852475.1, from coordinate 7,206,858 downwards.
TTTGGTAGTTCTTCTGGTTTTTCTAGATCAAGAATTATAGTACTCAATGATACTGATAATTCGCCTCCAACTCTTTAAAAATTTGCCTTATAAATTTTTTTCTCTCTGTTGTTAAAATCACTCAGCTGAGAAGCAATTTTATTAAAATTAAAAATGTTATTCCTTGGGGGGAGAGTGACTCTACACTTCTAATTTACCTCCATAGTTTGAGAGCCACCCCAATGAACAAATGAAGACTCACATGGGGTTTGTGCTAACTTTGGATAACTTCTAACCCAACTTCAATTTTACTAATTGCCATTTTTGCTAAGTCCAATCTTCTGACAGCTTTTAATTTTGGTTATTATATTTTTCATTTACAAAAGTTATATTTGTTTCTTTTCCCCAAATTTGCCAAGTCATTTTGAAAATATTTTAAAGATTATTAATTTTTTTTAAATGTGGTAAGCTGAGTTGTCTAAAATATATGTCTAATAATTTCCTTCCTTGGATTCTGCCTTAGGCTATTTCTAATACCTATATTTTTTCACTGATTCTTATTTTTATTGCCTTGTTTCTTTGTATTTATTCCTGTTTATCTTTGATAACTGCTGAATATTACTCTTGAACAGTTATTTGTGACTGTACTGTGGGATCAGGAGTGACTATATCTTCCCCCTATGAAATATTATGCCTGTTTCTGCCTGGTCCCTAGAAATATTATCCAAGAACTCACAGAGATGTTCCTTGACCAATCCCAGAAATATAGTCTATGGCAATGAAATCCTAGGGGTGACTTTATTACTTTTCTTTTTCTCCTGCTTTACTCAGAGCAGGGTAACCTCTGCAGTATAAGTTCTGGGGTAATGAGTGTCAGATTTAGCATACCAAAATAAAAGATAATCAGTTAAATCTTAATTTCATACTAACAACAAATCATTTTTAAAATGTAAGTGTATGTCAAAAAAAAATACTAAAAACCTTTTCTTTGTTTAGCTGACATTCAAATTTAATCAGTGTCCTTTATTTAATCTGGCCCTCCTAGTAATAGATTTAGTTCCTATCTATACTTCATCTTCATGGCATAATATTTAGTGATTTCAACTCAACATAGAGAAAGGAAACTTTTAAGAGCCCCCTGACATATGAGTAGATTTGGAACCTTAGCTTCTCTATCTCTTCTCCCACAAATCTACAAATAAAGTCCAAGTGTGCAGCATGGGCTTTATTTCCTCAAGAGAAAATTTCCCCAAGAGAAATGACTTTGGTGCCTGGATGTTCTCCTTAAATATCTGCTTTAGGTTATCTTCCCCAAACTGCTCTGCTAACTATCTTTTTTTCAGCTTGTCAGTGTTTTTAAAGAAACAGATTTTGGTTTCATGGGTGTCCTGTAAGCAGGAGGGATGACCAGAATAACCTCATGTGAATTACTGATGAAGTTGGGGGGATCATTTTCAGTCACTGAAGACCTAAGACTGTGTCTTCCTCTAAACTACTGTGCAGTGCCATTATATATTAAGTGTGTGAGAAGGTGGCAATTCTGCAGTAGACATAGCTTTATCTGGCATACATTTTTTCATACTTTAAGCCTTGGTGAAGTGAACATTTAAAACGGGAGCTTTCATCACAGCTGGAATTAATTACTCCTTCCTCAGAGCCCTCAAAGCAATTTGTAACTTAATATAGTGCTAAACCTTTCTCTAAATTATAGACTTGTATGCACAAGTCTGCCTTTCCCCTCCCCAGGAAAGCTTCCTGATGGCATGGTTTTGTGTTCTCACCTTCAGAGATCAAACAGCCCTCACTAAGGTGGTGGCTAAAATGCTTTTAGCACTCAAAATTGGTGTGTTCAATTATACTGAATGAAATGGAAACTGGTAGACATTTTATCCCAAACAAAAGTAATATACCTCCTGATGTTATAAGGAAAGAAATACAGATGAAAACAGGAAAGACAAATTTCTTCAAAAACAGATTGAAGACAGAGGTAGTATGTGAACATTATTTTTAAATGGTACCAAAACTGTTTTATGCTACTAACACCTTCAGTTGGGATCAATTTGTCAGTGGCCAGCTGGGGACAGTACCCTGAAGAAAGGGCACGGGCCAGATTAACAGTAATGAGGGCAAAGAAAAGGGTATGTCTGGAGGCTGAGAAACCACATGAGGCATTGGGGTAACAGAGTGTGGAATCCTAGAAAGGCAGGAACTGCGTAAAAGGGATGGTTTAGGAAGCAGGATGGAATAAGACAGCATATGCCTCTAGAGTTGCAAACAGGATTACAGAAGAAGAACTGTTTCTACTTTCAGTTGTACCTAAATTAAATACCAGTCCTCCAGGAGATTTTAGAATGCTGGCTAAGCAGGTGCAGAAGAGGAAGTGGGGTTAAGGGCGGGCATCCCAGGAAGCTATATACAATTCTCCTATTGCTTATGTCCTCATGATAGGGAATTGTGAATGGGAATGGATTAGATAGGTGGTCTGTAAATTCCTCTGCACTAACAGCAGTCCCTCTCCCCATTTTGTGTGCCTGCCTTCATTGGGGGTATTTGGATATACGCTCCTACTTTAGGGCCTCAGGGACATAACAACATCAAAGCAAAGGAGGGGATTACTGTCAGTAAAGGGCACAGAGGGCAGCGCCCAGAGCAGAACATCAGTTGTAATCTGATTCATCATCCTACACAGGGCAGGGAAGCCACGTGGGCACTGTATGAGCCCTGATAAAAGAGAATAGGTAGCATTCACCAAAGGATTTCCTTTTGGGAAAATACATGAAAATGTGGTCTGCTGGCTACTGTGTCCTTGGCTCACTGCTCTAAATACTGTCAGTAAAGTCCTCCTGTGCTTTAGAAGGTATGTGTCAACTTGGCCATGCCTCAGGTCCCCAGATATTTGATCAAACTTATTTGGGGTATATGTGAGGGTGTTTGGGGATGAGATTAACATTTAGACTGGACTTTGAATAAAGCAGATTGTGCTCCAAAAAGTGTGTGTAAGTCTCATCCATTCTATCAGCTGGAGGTCTAAATAGAAGAAAAAGACTGGCCTCCCCTAAGCAAGAGAGTTCTCTAGAAGACTGCCTTTAGATTTCATGAGCAATATCAGCTCTCCTTAGTTCCACAGCAGACTTTCTTTAAACTTGAACTGGAACATCAGCTTCCCTGGTTCTCCAGCTACCATCCTATCTGGCACGTTTGAGACTTGTCAGTGTCCACAGTCGCATGAGCCAATTCTTAATAAAAACAGCTCTTTCTATGAATATGTCCTTCCTATTGGTTCTATTTCTCTGGAGAACCTGGCCTAGTACAGAAGGGATGATCACAGAGGAAGGGGAGAAGGCCAATGAGCAAACAGAGCACAAATGAGTAACAAAGTACACCCTAGACTCTGGAGAATAGTCAGACATATTTTTAGTCCAATTTTTTCATTTCCTTCTTGTTGGGACTCCTAAGTTCCATCATGTTAATATCAAAAAAGCCTATCAATAGGTAGAATATTAAATGAGTTTATTGAATACATAATATCTACTTCAAGGGATTTCAGTGTCTTATAAAGCCTGACTTCAAGAGAGAGACTTTCACAAAGATTTTTGTAAGCAGTGCCATCTAGAACATCGCCAAGTGTTAACATAAGAGGAAGCAAGCAGTTTGAAAAAGAATATGCTTCTCTTTTAACTGCACACTTTGTGCAACTTATGATCTAAAAACAATGAAACAAAATTTTGCTCAAGTAAAGTAATGATGGATCCCCCTAATCTGTAAGAAACAGAAAGTAGTACAAGGATGTAAGAGTAAGCAAGAAGAACCAGCTGATCCTCCACTAGGCCCCGCACAGAAACCTTGCTGCCATGCCCAAAACTCAAAAATTGTTCATTTTAAATGTTTTCTGTAATGCAGATTATATTCTATTCTCATGCTTATACAGGACTATCCTTGAGTCCAACTTCTGTATAGAAATAAACCACCTGAACATAGAAAGGACAAAAGACAATTTTGAGCCAGGGACTTATCCATGTAAAGACATTGCCTGGAAGGCCACAGGTTGTGACAGGGCAGAGGCTATGCTGGAAGTCTAGTTCGCTAATCATATACATTGTAACATTATGATTCCTTCTATTTACTCTGCTAATTTGGGAAGTAACCATCATCCTGATTTTGCTTGAACTGGGAACTGTGGGACCCATCAGTTTCCCACACACAGTGTGGTGTCATAGTTGTGAGCACAGGTGCTGGTGCTAGACCACCAGGTCTAATTCCCAGGTCCATCACTTGCTAGGTGTCTGAAGGCAAATTACTTATCGTCTCTAAGTCTGTGTCCCACTTTAAAAAGTAATAGTAAAGTACATGCTTCATGGATGTACATGCTTTAGGATTACACTAAAGATTAAATAAAGTAACTCATTCAAAGTGCTTGGGACTTAGGTAGTGCTCAATAAATGTTATTCATTACTAGAAAAAGTATTATTCCAAGGAATTTCATGTAAATGAAGGGTCTTTGAGCAAAAGCTTTAGATAGACAATAAAGAAAAAAAAGAGCCTTGCAGGAAGTGACTGACATGAGAAGCCCTGTTTAGCATTCCTCTCCAAAACATCACTTTTACACTATTTTGTTCTTACTACAAGAAAGAAGTTGCTCTATCTGTAGACAGCTATAGGCCTTGCCTCAGTTTAGAGAAACATTCGGAGTCATTCAATCCTTTGGTCCTGCTGGCTTTAACTTCAGATAAATAAGATAAACTGCTGGCCAAATAAGAGCCAGCTCCAGCTGGGAAGAGTCTATAAATTGATTTACAAAAACTTAAGTCATTCCCTCATAGTATCTTTATTGTGCTTTTCACCACTATTGAAAACTTTTCTTGTTGAGATACTTTATAAATAAACAAATACATATTTTACTTGGTATTAAATCTTTATTTCTGCAAAATTTTAACTGATAGCATCTATTTCCAAATGGGTCATTATACACCCATAGATTCATGCAAATAACAAAAAATAAAATGGCATTAAATGGGCTTAATTTTTACCATATTTGACACCATTGAGTAATGAATTTCTCAAAAATCTCCAGTAACAGCCTGAGCTTGCCCTGTCTGCTTTTTTGATTCCTGGACCCTTGCCCATCCATTCCCTATCTCCATTATTCACTGAGGGGAAAAAAATTAGCCTGGTAATTTATCATTCTCTCTTTTGTAATTTCAGATTATCGTAGTAGTACATACGATATGGTTACATAGTTTGCTTTTGTGCAGATAAAATAGGTGTGTCCTTGTCCCAGAAAGCATGCAGTATCCTTGTGCAATGTCCCAGTTGGGTGGGAACTTATCTAGCCCCTCCCATCATGACTTACATTTCATTGAGTGTTGCTTCATATGAACTTATGGGTGTTTAGCAACTAGTTTCAATTTAGCATTGAGCACATGTGTTGTTTGTTTTTCCATTCTTGTAATACTTCACTTAAGAGAACTGTCTCCAATTCTATCAAGGTTGTTACAAAAGATATCAGGTCATCATCTTTTTTATGACTGAGTAGTATTCTATAGTATTCATATACCAAATTTTATTAATCCATTCATGAACTGATGGGAAGTTGGGTTGTTTCCACATCTTTATGATTATGAATTGTGCTGCTATGAATGTTCAAGTGCAAGTGTCTTTTTCATAAAATGTCTTTTTTTCCTTTGTGTAAATCCCCAGTGGGTCTACTTTTAGTTCTTTGAGAAATCTCCATACTTCTTTCCATAGAGGCTGTACTAGTCTACAGTCCCACCAATAGTGTATGAGCGCTGCTTTCTCTCTTGCTTTGGAGCTTAATGATGTGAGCCATTTTCACTGGGGTCAGGTGGTATTTCAATGTGGTTTTGATTTGCATTTCCCTGGTGATGACCCCGAATGCATGTGATCTATTTTAATCTGTCATTTTATCCAGATTGTATCCTCCACCATCTAGCAATGAATTCACAAATTTGAATTTTCCTATGTAAAAGGGAAAAAAATTGAGAACAGATTGCATTTTAGAGTTCCTCATAATTTTGAAAGTGAACTTTCTACTGTTTCTGGTGCATATGAATTAGTATTTAATAATTATAGCTATCGAGAGTAGCAAAGATTCTGGGCCTGCCAGAGTCAAATCCCACTATGAGAATCTGTTTTGGACAATTCCCCATCAAGAAAAGTCATACAAATATCTCACCTTAACTTAACCTTCAGCCTGAATTTGGCCTTGAGAGGGAAAAACAGCACAAAGAAAAGCTCTCCTTTCTGACTATGAAAAGTCAAGACATCTGGGTTGGAGAGTGTTAAAATGGCAGTCTTTATAAATAAAGCAGCAGTCCCATTGTTAACATTGTAAACCTTTTCACCAAAAAGATTTCTTTCAGAGTTGAGATTTAGAAGCCTTTATTTGTTTTTATTTCAAAGTTTTTAATGTTCATAAGTGTTAACCACTTAAGTTGGTACCATATCACATTTACTTTATATTTTTATTTTTTAACATTTTAAAAATGCTACACGTCTCTTTTGTGACAGTTTTATTACATATGTGTACATTTTAATGAAAATATATTTCTGCAATTTGTGAGCGTGCAAAATGAAATATGGTAAGTGTATTTGCAAGCAAGAAATAGAAGGAAAGTTTCGCAATGTGTATTCAAGAAAAATCTATAGCTCACAATATTTTATGTTGAAAGACTGAATGTTATTTCTCTCAGGAGACATATCAGGAATTTAGACTTCCTCTTGCTGCTTTCAGGAGTGAGAACCTATGGCTTTGGGGTCACATGTGGCATTCTAGATCCTTGGTGGCCTTTTGACTAATCCCAAATTTGACAGAACAAATCTTTTCAATAAAATGTGAAGTTTGAATTCAGTGGAGGGGCTGCAACTGGGGACCCAGGGGGCCACATATGGCCTTGAGACTGTAGCTTCCCCACCCAGTAAGAGATTCTAACCAATGCAATGAAAGAATAAAAAGGAATAAAAGTTACATAGGTTGGAAAGGAAAAAGTAAAACCACCTTTATTCTCAAACGACATAATAGTATATGAAGAATATTCTAAAAAATCTACAAAAAGGCACTAGAATAAGTGCATTTAACAAGATTGTGAGACAAGATGAATAAATAAAAATCAAACACAAAGTTAAAAGATTTAAGCTCCTAATTTTGAGTAAAGATACAATAATCAAGACAGTATCACATTGGTATAAGAATAGGCATATATATCAATGGACAAAATTGAGAATCCAGAAATGTATTTACACATTAAATTGTTACAAACTACCAATGGGGAAAAGAATGTCTCTTCCATAAATGATGATGGAACATCTAAAAATCTTTGTATGGAAAAAATGACCTCAATGTTAAAATTATAGTGCACATAAAATTAATTTAAATAGATAACAAACCTTTATGTTAACAGTTAAAAGTTGTAAGATGTCTAAGAGAAAATATTGTGATCTTGAAATAGGCAAGGAATTCTCAGGCACAAAAAAGCATGGAGCATAAAAAAAAATGAGTTATTCAATTTGATCAGAATAAGGATGTTTGCTCTTCAAAAAGACATCATAAAAGAAAGGAAGCCATAGACTGAGGAAATATTCACAGCACATATACAAGATATGATCATTTTGTGAACTTGTCCTAGAAAAAGTGCTACATACCTCATTGCTGAATATCACTATGGTCACCTTCGAGGTATAGCCACTGGGAAGCTGTGCACCAAGGCCAGCACCTAGTCCACCCTTCAAAGCAATTTGGGAACCCTTCTTTTGGAATGGCCATCACAATTGTTATTGCATTACCCTGGACTTCCTGAATGTCATCAAAATGTCTTCCTTTTAATATTTACTTTGTTTATGGGTAAAGGAAAATGTCACTGGGGACCAGATCAGATGTGTAAGGAGAGTGTTCCCATACAGTTGTTTGTTTACTAGCTAAAAACTCCCTCACAGACAACATCTTGCAGGCCCTTTGCTTTTGTTCATTGGTGGGCTCCTTTGGGACCATTTTTGCACACAGCTTTCTCATGCCAAGATTTTCAGTTAAAAATTTCATAACTATTTCTCTATTGATGTTTACTTGGTCTTCTATGCTTCTCACAGTCAGCTGATGATTTTGAAACACAATTTGCTGCATTTTTGCAACATTTTCATCAGTTCTGCTCATTACTGGCTGCACCAACCCTCCCTTCATCAGTGGTACATTCTCTCCCCTCAGAAAAACATTTAATACATTTGTACACTACAATTTTTTATGGCATTATCTCCATCAACTTGGACTAACATGTCTCTGATTTCATTCTTCCACTCTTGACAAATAGAAAGATATGAAGAAGTGCTTACCCTCATTATTCAATGTAAATGCACATTTTATCTTTAATTAGTTCCCACCATATACTTATAAAATAGCTTAAGTTAAAAACACTGTCCATACCAAAAGTTTCTAAGGATGTGAAGCAACTAGAACTCTTAAGCTTTGCTGGTAAGAATGAAAAATGCCCCAACCACTATAAGAAACAATGTGACAATTTCTTTAAAAGTTACACATATACCTAACCATATGATCCAGCCATTCCACCTCCAATAATTTATCCAAGGGAAATGAAACTATCCATGCAAAGACTTATACACAAATGTTCATAGAAGCTTTATTTCTGGTCAACACCTGTGACTCAGTGGATAGGGAGCCAGCCCCACATACTGAGGGTGGCAGGTTCAAACCTGGCCCCGGGCAAATTGCAACAAAAAAAAATAGCCAGGTGTTGTGGTGGGCACCTGTAGTCTCAGCTACTCAGGAGCTGAGGCAAGAGAATCGTGTGAGCCCAGGAGTTGGAGGTTGCTGTGAGCTGTGTGACTCAATGGCACTCTACCAAGGGCAATAAAGTAAAACTCTATCTCTACCAAAAAAAAAAAAAAAAAAAAAGGAAACTTTCTTTATAATTCATACCATCTCCAAAATACAACAAAATTCTCTATCAACAAGTGAACAAATTATGGTGTTTCTATACAGTAGGATATTAGACAGACCAAACTACAAATACATGTAAAAGAAATAAATCTTCAAATCGTTATGCAGAGTGAGAGAAACCAAACTCAAATGATTATGCTAGAATTACATTTGTCTGAAACTCTTGAAAAGACAATTTGAGCAGATCAAGGCTGCTTTGGACCCAAAGTATGAGAAAAATTGGCTGGGAAGGGGCAAAGAAACTTTCCTAGTAATTAAAATAATCTGGTCATGATTGCAGTGGTGGTTACACAGGTATATAAATTTATCAAAACTCATCTTACTATTCAGGGAGAACAGGGACAAAGAGAATGGGGACAAAAGACCCCATTCTTGACAAGGGAAAACACCCCCAGAAAAGGGGAAAAACAGAGAAATAAGCTGAGCAAGGTGGGATAAAAACAGTTTAGTTAGTGTACTTTTAAACTAATAGTTAAATCACTTGTCTAGGGAGTTTATGCTTTTACTGGAAGCCTGCCCTGAAGGGATACAGATTGCAAACACCCCTGCAGGGTCTGTAAACACTCCGAAGAACAATGGCTATAGCAGAAGCTGCATGAAAGGCCTGGGAAGAAACATTAACCAGGCCCACCGTCAACAGTCAAAGCAAATACCCATTGTGGCTACTTGTATTATGGCCAGGGGAGGATCAAGGGAACAGCTCTAGCCTTGAGATATGGGCAGGAGGCCTTATACCCTAACCATGGAGGGAAATGCCTCCAGGTGGAGATAAGGGGAAAATTCTTTTCCATTGACTCTTCAGAGGGACCTGACACCATCTGGCACAGAGAAACAAACTAGAAGGGTCTAACCTCCACCAAGGTATCTGTGGGAGTTTGACCATAGTCAGGAGGCTGCCCCCACACAAGACTCTGGTTCCAGATTTCTCAAGACTTCCCAGACTCTTCAAGTTAACAATTATAGATAGAATAAGAACTAACATGTTTACTGAGAGAAACTGCTGATGTTTTATTCCCTTCCTCAGCATACTGAGAAAATTCCTTCAATAAAAGCTGAGTGGAACAAATACTCAGGGCCACTTGCTGGAATTCCACAAGCTAGCTGTGGTCCCCTATATCAGACCTTTGAAAATTATATTCTGTGTCTCTTGTCTTTTTATCTCTCACTGCTTTTAATTTCAGTTTTCTTCAGTGGATTGCAGGGTCTTAAAGGACCCTGCCCCCAGGGCAGGACTCCAGCATTACTATATGTTTTACTTAAAACAAGTACATTGTATTGCATATAAATTACTTATCGATCAAGTCAACAAAAATAAAATCCATGGAAATGTACTTCTCAAAATGCCCCTGAATGCAGTCCTGGCTTCTTTCCCATTACTATTTCCCTTCTCTCAGGCAGCCTGTTCATAATACCTATAAATAAAAGTGCATTGTCATCTTCCTGTTAGAGTCAATTATACACGTAAACAGCAAACTAAACATCTTCACAGAAAGGGAAACAAGCCAGTCCATCATGAAATCATTTAAATTTTTAAATGCTTAGATTTGATTAGTCATTTAAACATTCATTTAGTTTAGCTCCATTTCCTTATTTTTCATTCATTTTTTAACTCCATTTCATTTTTTTCTGTGAGTTATAAAAATATATCTTCTAAGCTTCTTCATATACAAATACATCCAAGTCAACCAAACATGAAGAGGCAGAAATAAACCCTTTAATTTTAATTTTTTTTAAAGGTTGCCTGATTGCTTTCAAAGATAGTATTATTTCCTAAACTCTTGAGAATATATACATAAAATGACTGCCCCTGACTGTTGGAGTAATTTCATCTCTATTATGTAATTCTTTCTTATGTTTTCCTAGAGTGTGGAAACACAGAGTAAAACTTACCCTATCTTGCCCTCCCTCCTCCATGGCTTACATACCATGTATTGTCCTTAGCATTTTCTCATGCTTTTGACCCAGCATGAGCAAGAGCTCAGAGTGACTGTTTGCTGTGCAATCAAACCTTAGTTGAGATTATTTAAGAACAAAATAAAAGCTGACCAAAGTCTGTACCTATTTCTTCTGATTCTCAGCCCCGGGACTCAGATTTTATATCAAGACACAGATGTTATGAAGGTCAGTGGAAACATTCAATAGGCCAGAATCTAATGAGCACTGTTGGGGGTTCCCAATATCTGGGAGACAAAGTTTTGTATCTGATTTGTTTAAATGGAAGAAACAACCAGTATGAAAAAAAAATAACTTAGAAAGACTAGTTCTCTTTTGCTCTTTTCAGAAGTATGTTTAATCCATAAATTACTGTTCAAGTTCCCTCTTTCAACCAGCTTTTACTTCCTAGTCCTAACTTAAGCATGTTAAGAAAGCTATTACCAGAGTGGATAACGTTCGCAAAAATAGAAAAATTGGAAACCAGGAAAGATCTATGATAGTGGCTACAAAGAAAGGGAAAATATACATGATGGAAAATATGAGCAACTTTGCAGATGCTGGCATAGATGTGGAGAGAGTGGAAGGCTTTTACACTATTGGTGGGATTGCAAACTAATATAGCCTGTTTGGAAAGAACTATGGATAATTCTCAAAGAACTCAAATTACACTCCAATTTGACCCCACAATCCCACCACTAGACATCTACACAAAAGATAAAAGTCCTTTTATCATAAGAACATTTGCACTAGATTGTTTATCACTACTCAATTTATAATTGCCATCATGTGGAAACAACCTAAATGCCCATCAACCCAGGAATGGATTAACTAACTGTGGTATATATACGCCATGGAATACTATTCAGCCACAAAAAGATGGTGATTTTACATCTTTGGATGGAGTTGAAACACATTCTTCTTTGTAAAGTATCACAAGAACGGAAAAGCAAATATCCAATTTACTCAATACTAATATGAAGCCAGTAGATGATCTAATTCATGCCCACATAGGAGTACAACTCAATTCAATTTAAGTTGTGGGAAAAGGGTACAAGGGTGGGGAGAGAGAGGGGGAGAGGAGTGGGAGGTTTGTGTGCCCTCACTTTATGGGTACAATGTAGGGGTGTATGGCAGACCTTTTGGGTGTGGGATACAACTACAAAATGGACTCTACCTAACAAATTCCAATGTTGTGATTGCGTTGTTTGTATCCTCACATTAACCTAAAATTTAAAAAAAAATGAGCCTACCAACTACTACTTGGCTACCAAGTCAAGATTGCCCCATCCTCTTCCATTTGACCAAACTCATTGGCCTATTCACACTCCTGATCTCCTATGCATGTCAATGTCCTCCCTTTTTTCCATCAGCTACTCAGTGTAGTTACCAAAATATACACAGCCTCTTGTAAAAATTGTGCTCAGAATTGGTGCTTGGTAAATTCTTATTCTCTAAATGAAGGGAATTAAATAAACCAAATAGAATTACACCCATCTATGAAATTATGTAAATATATTAAAATGACTGTATTGAAAAGAAACAATCACTTTTCAAATGACACTGAATAGCCTACACATAGATTTATACTTGTCATATTTTTCAAAGTTGAAAATACGTGGAGTGTCTTTTCCTAATCCTATACAATAACTAAATATTTGAGGGATCAACATAAATTTGATGCTTTGCATTAGTGGTGTCCACTAGACACATACATCTTTCATAGATCATACTAAAATCCTGAGACTAAATTTGAATTACCTGTGAATCAATTTCTGAACTTGAGAAATATTCATGTTTCTGCACTGGCAGCTTTGAAGTCTTGAGAAGATCAAAGGGACTGTTCTGCTGTGAAAACCTTCTTAAGAGCTTTCTAAAACTACACATCATACACATTTCATACATAAGACGAGATTTAAGAGAATTTAGGCCATGGTGGTATAAATGTCAGACTCATTTGCTTATAATATAAATAATGCAAATGTTCTTCTATAACAGTCATGATCAAATTCTGCTTTTGATGAAATACAGAAGCAGGCCCATTCAGGATGATTAAAGCTAAGTTAAGTATTTTAATATGACTAATTTCGGGGGAAAAAAGAAGGAAGGGGGAAAGGTAGATAGTTGAAAGGAAGGACAGAGACAAAGAGGGTTCTCTTTAAACAGCATTTGCAATTAAAACAGCTGGTGATTATCTGGCCCAACTAATTTATTTTTTCAAGTGGGGTAACTGAAGCCATGGGTTGGGAGTAGCTTGCTGCTTTTTAACATTTCTGTTTGCTATTAGGAAACAACATGTCTCATTAAATATATGCTATAATGTCCACTAAAATCAACCTGGCATCTACTAGATTTGAAGAGAGAGGAGATTCCTTCAATCTCACTAGAATCCTCAGTTAAAGTATTTCAATTCTTGTAAAAAAGGAACTGGGTACACAGACATATGTCACTTAATGATGGGGATATATTCTAGAAATGTGTCATTGGGTGACTATCACAGAGTGTACTTACACAAACCTAAATAGTACAGGGAAATATGTAGCTAAGCTACGTAGTATAATCTATTGCTCCCAGGACACAAATCTATACAGCATGTTACTGCACTGAATATTGTATACTGTTTTAACACAAGGGAAAGTGTCTGTGTATCTGAACATATACAGAAAAGGCACAATAAAACTATAGCATGAAAGATTAAAAACTGATGCATCTGTATAGGTTACTTACCATGAACAGAGCTTGCAGGACAGGAAGTTGCTCTGGATGAGTCAGTGAGTGAGTGAACGTGAAGGCCAAGGGCATCACCGAACAAGGCTGGGCATTATAATGCATGGTCAGACAATTAAATTCGCAAAATCATCCTAGAAAAAGTGCTACATACCTAATTACTGAATATTGCTACAGTACCTTTGAAGTACTCCCCTAGGCCATCTGGTGA
>NW_003852475.1:7178456-7192630 GCF_000181295.1 Otolemur garnettii | reverse complement strand
TATTATATACTGTACATAATTGTCTTGCTTTATACTTTTATACTTTTATCACCATCATCAAATATTATATACTGTACATAATTGTCTTGCTTTATGCTTTTATACAACTGACAGCATAGTAGGTCTGTTTGCACCAGCATCACCACAAAAACATGAGCAATACATTGGATTGTAAATGCCACAGCATTATTTTAGCATCATTATAACCTTATGGGACCACTGTCTTATAGGCTGTCCATCAATGATTAAAATGTTATTATGTGATGCATGACTATACTTAACAAACAAGAGGAAATAATGAGCTAGAATCAATCTCTAAATCTCAAAGCAATGGAAAAGTGCAATGTGGTGTATTTAGTCAAATATGTTGAATACAAACCATGAACGGTTTTTATCCTTCCTTAGACTTGAGTTCAAGGAGGGAGGGTAAAATAATGGAAAGTAAATAGGCTTTGGAGTTAAAAGATAATAACAATAATAAATGAATTTGAATTTCATATCTAATCCCCAATGATTATGTATTATGAGGCAAGAAACCTAACTATCCTGCCCTTGGCTTCTGTCACCCTTAAAATGCCTGTAATAATCCCAGTGTTATGCAGTTGTAGTGAAGATTCTAAGAGATAACACACTTATACACTTAGTACAAAGCCTGGCACATAAAAGTCCTCAATCAATTTTACATACTATTATTACTTATTATTAGCATCATCTTTTTGGTTTCATTGTTAATTACAAAATAATTGATTCACATTCAAAAAAGCACCTAGTTCCTCGCCTAAACCTCATCTTTGCAGGAGATTCTAAAGCTTGTTTTCCACTGTTCAAACTAACAAATAATTAATTTAATTATTAAAATATTAATATTTTCATTAAAATGGAAACTGGTATATAGAGAGGACACCAGTATACTTGAGAGATGAAACTATATAATCAGCCATATTTGATAGTGGTTACAAAAGTAGTCGAAAAATAGTAATAATGGCAAATAACCATGTGTGAAGCAGTTTTCTCACCTTTTCTTACTAATCCAATATCAACCCTGTGAATAAGACACTACCATTACCTCCATTTTACAGATGAGATAAACTGAGGCAGAGAAAGATTTAGCACTTTGCTCAAGTATACAGAAAAAGCAAATTAGGAAGCCAGGAATTGAATATAGGCCTTTCCTGAACCTTCATATAATTCTGCCTGTCTAGTACTATTTCCAATAAGATAAGATACTATAATAAAAGACATTTACCTATATTGTTAGGACATGCACTATTACATATTATAACAGAAATCAGAGAAACTTAAAATTGTGGTGATCTTTCAAAGGTACTTTATTTCTCAGTTGTGTAAAAGTCCAAGTAGGTGGTCCAGGGCTGACACATGGGGATCCTGCCATCCTCAGGAACACAAGCCCCTTCTCTCTTGTTGCTATACTTCTCTTTATATACCGTTCCCTAACTTCTACCATTACACAAGAATTTCTGCTGGTAGAAAAGAAGGAGAAGAATTAGTTGGGCACTTTATTTTTAAATGTTTGACCCATAATTTTCCTACTCTTCTGTTACACTGGCCAACACCTGGTTGCACAGCACAACTAGCTGAGGAGATGCTAAAAATACATTTTTTGGCTGCCAATGGCATGTACTCAGTTAATATTATATTAAAATGAGAGAGAGGAGAAACCACTAGTCTATTCCACAGCATCCTACATCTGTTTCTGTCTAACTTAATCTAGAAATCAAACTTCAGAGTATTCTCTCCTTTGCGCATTATTGTAAACTCCCAGACACATTCCATCTTCTGCATTTATTTAGCCCACTGCAATTTAGTGTGCATTGATGCTAAGATTTTTTCCTGCTAAAGATCTGTTACAGCATCTATAATTACAGCTCATTTTATATTATTCATAATTTCAGGTGAGTCTTCCCTTGACCTAATGTGAGATATGCTTTTATTTCACATCAAAGAAGTTTTCTTTCTAGGCCTAAGTTCATCCCTTCTAACCCCATGAGCTAGGACAATCTCTCTGAGTCCTTCACCAGGTATTTGGTATTTGGGGCTTATTAGACTTGTATAATAACCGTATTTACATCATCAGAGTTCCTGAGAACAAAGACTTCAAACAAGTCTCATAAAAGTCCAGTTATCTATTGTAGGAGTAAGGGATCTGCTTTACTTTTGATAATTGTCTTTGGTTCACCACTGGCCAAGGAATACTTGATTAGGAATGAAGATTGTCTGGGGAAAAAATAAAAGTAGAGGTCCTGATGAGGAAACTGCTAGCTTTTGCTGAACTATTGGAAATGAAGGTAGCAATGAGAGACCAAACCGTAAAAAATTAAACCACACTGGAGAAGCATCTATCAAGTGAACTGACTTAGTAAACAATTTCCTTGTTATTCTTTTTAATGGGATTATTTCCTTCCACAAAAAGTTCAAACAAAACAAAACCAAAATGAGTAAACATACAAAGACACTTTGAAACCCTGTTCTGCTCTGCCTGCATTGTGTGTGTTTATTTCTTCTCTTAGGCGGTGCTTTCAGCACAAATTCATAAAATCATAGTCTAATCTCCTCTTAACTTTAGACTTTAAAGTGGTCCTGGCTATCTGGTGTTCTTTAAGCTTTGGAAACTTAGAGAATAGCCCTACATCAATAGAATCAATTGTGTTACCTACAGGGGACTTCATGGGTCAAAATGCTGTGGCTGTACAAGTAGCAAAATTTATTTAGAGAGTAACTCCATTTTATTTTTTCCCACAAGAGAGTCAGAGAATGACCCAACAGTTCACCTCAACAAATACCAGAAAAGCAAATGGGAAAACAGACAAACATCAGAACGCACTTTGGAACAAAGTCGGAGATTCTCTAGGCCTGTTGTACACAAGGTTCCAAAAGCCCACATCATGCTATTCAGAAGCAGAAGGAAACAATGGCAGTGCCCTCAGAAGCTGAATGAGAAGTGACACACAGACTTAGCTTGATCATCAGCCTTTGAGCAGTGACCTGGGCATGTCCCCAGTGAAGGGTCTGTTGCCCTAACAAGACATAGCCTTTCAGTTGAAGGATGAAGATTTTGGCACTTACAACACTGACTCTGATAAGCTTGGCTAATTGCAATGGTTTCAACATGTGGAATTGTGTCTTTTCAGTGCACTGTGGATTTTCAGAGGGACTCTAAATACTACTTCAAATGGCATCTCTTCCTCAAATAGCAAAGATTCTTTATGACAGATGGATGGACCCAGGTGGAACAGCTCCTTAGATAAGTGAAGATGCAAATCATTCTTACTAGAAGCTGACAGCAACCTAACCCTGATTTGTCAACTGAGTCTGAGAGGCTGCCAACTTCATTGAGCAGAGGGGACAGTGTCCACCTGGCAAACTGAATTACCGGAAGAATGGGATTCGTTAGCTAATTGAACTTTTGGTCATCTGAAAAGCCTTTATATTTTAACCCTTATAATCAGAATTCTTCTAACTTGAGTCAATTCTCCAACTTAGTGTATATTTTGGGAGGATGCTTAACATTAGTGAATTATAGGATTCAGATTTGGCACAGACACTAGAATCGTCAATAGATATGGATGAGGAAGTCATGAGGGATCAAAGCTGATTTATAGTGACCAGAGACATATGCCAAAAGGCCATTAATTCATTAAGCAAATAATTGTTGAATATCTACTCTTTGCCAGATACAGAAAGCAAACATGCCTGAGGAGGGAAGAGGAGGAATTGACAAAATATTACACTAGTAAATATGTAATCACAAACAGCTGTTTTCAGTGTTATAAACACAGAGAGTAACTAACAAAGTAAAACAGAGGTCTGTATGCTGATGGCAGTTAGAGAAGGCTTATTTGAGGAGCTGACATTTAAAATAAAGCCAAGTTAAAAAAAAACTGCAATTACAATTACTTCTATAGCAACATCTCTTAATTTTTTATGATTTGATTCCATTTTAAAATATTAAAAAATAAAATTCCAGCTACCTTGGTTCTCAGAGGCTTGAGAGAGGTCCTCCAAACATAAGGACCCAAAATGCTTAACACTCTTGGTGTCTCAGAGTTGGAAATTACTTAAGTCCATTGTTCTGAAGTATCTGTAGATTCAAGAAATGAAATCTCAAGTAAAATCATGATTCCCAGCAAGCACAATGTTTTTTCAGCCATTCTTAGGGATTACAAATGCCATTTTATCTTAGGAATTTCCTTTTACTGTGATCTTTGTCTGCAGAATCCTGGGAGAATTTTTTATTGTTGCCTTTCTGAGTTCTAAATTGGGTTTAGCCAAGAAGAAAATTGCACATCTCCAGGATATAATGCCCAATTTCTATCTGTTCAACACTACACCAGGTATTTGATTTCAATCCAAAATTTCTAACAAAAGGTGCAGTAAATGTTGAAAAGAAAATGAAAGTATAACTTCATTACTTTTTTAAAAAGTCATTATAGTAAAGTTTAGTCATTATGGTTTTGAAATAATTTTCTCAGGCTATTTTATTCAGTGTCCAAACATCTATTTTGTTTTTAAATTTTTTCCCCTTGTCTTCCTAGGTCTCTGTTAAATTCTATTTTACAGCATTTTCTAATATATACCCAGGAAAAGCATCTTCACTTAGAAATCCAGAAGGTGGCAGCAGAGAGCTGTCGTTCTAAGTAGGATGTAGCCTCTGTTTTGCAGCACGTATTCACTACTGGTGAACAGTAGCAAGTCCCTAATATAGGTTCTGCTCCGGGTATAGAAGCCAAGTCCAACTCAATCGACAAATACAACATTTCTAAATATCCCTGTGCATTAGCCAATGGGAATTCAGAGTGAAAACTATAATGTTGCAAATGGAAAATAAAAGGAAAACACATCCACTTCTTACACATTGACTGGTTCACTGGTATCTTTTGGAAAGCAGTAAAAGGAACATTTATGAATTTGAATACTTTTTGTTAGTTAAGGGAAAGAAACTAGAAACCTGAGTCCTCCTCACAGATTATTTTGTTACCAGGAATGATATTAAAAATAATAAACACAGGGCCCCCAGTCATCACAAATTTGCCTGAACAACCAACACAGGTGTCAGAGTCTCAGCCCCTTACTAGGCATGAGGGCAGAATTTCATCACTTTCTGCAGAATAGCAAGAGCCCTGTAGTCCTGGTCCTGCCTTTTGCCTGAGGCTCTCTTTTCAGACCCTCCATATTCTCTCTTGTATAAATAGCACTAATTGGCCTTTCTCTACTTCCTTTGCAGTGGTTCTCATCCTTCCTAATGCTGTGATGTATTTTCATTGTTTCAGTTCCCACTGCTGCTTTATAGGGTTGTGGCAGGGATTAGAGTGAGGTTGCAAGAGACTGACCGTGGCAGCAAAATCTGGTGACAAGATGGTAAGCTTTGTAGCCACTGATGGGGGCCTGAATCCCACAACACATCAACTATCATTTAACTTTATACAAATTACTTAAGCTCTCTAAACCTTGATTGTCTCTATTGTCATGTAGGTGTGATGATAAGAAGTAACTTGTAGAACTAAAGTGTATTTATTCTGTTTTATCTGATCAAAATATTTTAACTATTATTATTAAGAAACATGAATTTTGAGAGGAATGGCTCATGCCTACAGTCCCACATTTTGGAAGGCTAAGGCAGGAGTATTGCTTGAGGCCAGGAGTTCAAGACCAGCCACAGCAACATAACAAGACCCTGTCTCTATAAAAAAAAAAAAAGAGAGAGAGAAAAAAAAGAAAGGAAAGAAGAAAAAAAAAATCCAAGAATTTTGCCCTGGCCTTGCTCCTTGCCATTAGCCATCTGAATAGATTTGGGTATGCCACATAGCTTCTTAAAGTCTTGGTTTCCTCATCTTTAAAGTAAAAATCAAGCTTTCATAATTGACTACTCCCCTACATTGATCATCCTCTTATGTTGACCTAGTTTTCATAAATCAGAGGTGCACCACACGTACAGATCAGAACAGTAGGCCTAGGTCCTTATGCTGACCACCTCCATGTGTTGACCAGTTTGTTACAGTCCCTTGGGTGGTCAACTTATAGAATTGCTACTGTATTTATAAGTTGAAATGCACCATATAAAATGTACTCTTCCTAAGTGGAAATCTAGAAGAACTAAATGAATTCAGATAACAGATGCTTTCAAAGAAGTGGCCACATTTTGAGAGTGCATTAATTAGATGATTATTCCCATGATCTAGAAATACAGTTCAAAGAAATCAAAACACAAATATGTATTAAATAAATACTATCCAGGAAACAGAAGCCAAAGGCAACATCAAAAACAACTGAGTCTGAAAAACAAGCTAATGCTGGGCCACTCAGCCCTGGAGGAGCTGCGGATGCTCCCTGACTGGAAGAAACCTCAGCTGCAGCCACCATTGACCACTCCCACTGAATGGAGACTCCACTGAAGTTTTTACCATAGCTCCACTAGTATTGACCCTTATATAATCCATGGCCTGCCTGGGTGCTCTAAAGATACAGATTTGTAGCATTCATCCTTCCCTCAAAAATCAACCCCACAAAACTGCTAGAAGTTATCAAATTCAAGTAGGTCCTCAGGGAGAAAGGGAGTTCTCATTTAGCAGACGTGAAAATCTGTATTTGGCTGCATGATTCTTTGCTATCACTTATCAGGAGATCAGAGGCTCAGGAAAAATACACACCTTTAAAGGAATCAGGAGAAGAAATCAGGGTAGAGAATTTAGGGTTCAGACCAGACTGGGGGAGAGGAGACTATGGTGAGAGGTCCAGGAGAACAAGAATGGAGCAGGCACCTGGCAGATATGGAGAGGGATTTCCTGGGTTGGAAGAGAAAATGAGAAGTTCACACTTGTCCGATCTCCAAAGTTAATTTCTGAGCATCAGTGGCTGAGAACTCAATATATTAATTAAGATGTTCTAAGGCCCAGGGGTCCTCAAACTTTTTAAACAAGGGGCCAGTTCACTGTCCCTCAGACCATTGGAGGGTCGGACTGCAGGCCCCGGGATGAGTCGGCTGCTATGCAGGACTGGCAGCGGCAGCAAAAACACCGGGCAGGCCAGATAAATGTCCTAGGCGTGCTGCATGTGGCCCGCAGGCTGTAGTTTGAGGGCACCTGTGGGAAAGTGAAACCAGAAGGCTTCTTGGAGAATATAGTGAATTAGAGATATAAAAGTGACAGAAGATAGTCCAGAATCTGCAAATACTCCAAGGCCCCAGCATTGCTCTTTTCAGAGGAACATTGGACCTCAGCAGAATCCTTCCATGGGTCAACAAGCACACAGGAAAGGAGAAGGAGGAAGGATTTCTCTTGCTTATACCACCACAGCAGTGGAAGGCCCATAAAGGAGGTGTTTCCTTAACCAATGGCTTCCTATGCCTGCCATCCTTTCTTCTGTCAAGTGCAGTCTCTGAAAAATAGTTGCTAACAATTTGGGCACACTTATGAGACCCTTTCCTTATATTATCTTAAGGCTCACAAACAATCCTATAAGGGTTTATCAATCCCATTTTATTCACAATGAAAATGAGACAGAGATCATTCAAATGCCCAATGTAAGATATGTAGTAAATAGTGAATGAAGATGTGAACCCAGAGAGGCAAGTTCTGAAGCCCAGGTTCCTACCTAAACCAAGATGCAACAGCAATGTTGCCCTTATGTGTGAGTGAAGTAGAAAATGGGAATGGAAGTTGAATAATGTTTTAAAATTTCTACTCTCATTTTCATCAACAGTCCTCTGTACATTATTCCTTAAAGTAGCAATATTATTAATCCAAACTAGATTAAATAAATTACCAAGCAAGATTAGTCACCACATTGAAAACTTGAAATACTGATACACTTGATGTTTATTCATAGTAAACAAATAGAAGCTTAATATCTGAAATCATTTTACGCATGACCTTTTGTTTAAATACTACATATTGCAGAATGAAAAAAAAACAAGTATAATAGAGATTCCGTATATTAATTATCTTAAACACATACATTCTTAAATAGCAATGTGTATAATCTTACATGTTTTTCTTTTTTCTAATTTTTTAAAATTAAACTTTGTTATTCCCTTAAATTTGGTGACCTCTGAACCTGGATGTTGTAGTTTGTGCTGAGATTTGGAATATTTTTAGCCTTTATTTCTTTAAATATGCTTTTTAGAACTTTTTCTCTCTATCCTCCTTCAGAAACTGTTATTATGTGAAGGTTAGTTCATTTGATGGTGTCCCATCATTCCCACAGGCTGTCTCCATTCATACTGTTCTTTGTTCCTCTGATAGGATATTTTCATGTGTTCTATCTTCAAGCTCAATTATTCTTTCTTCTGCTTGATCAAGTTTGCTGTTGTCATTTTCTATTGAGTTTTATAGTTCAGTTATTGTAGACTTAGACTTTATTTCTAGTATTTTTCTTTTTTATTATTGCTATTTCTTTGTCCAACTTCTCATTTTGTTTATGAACTATTTTCCAAATTTCATTTAATTTTCTATTTGTATTTTCTTACAATTTCCTACACTTCTTTTAGGGGATTAGTCTGTTCTTTGCCAGATATGTCATGGCTCTCCTTTTTTCCTAGGTCCATTCCTGGGGCTTTATTGCTTTATTGGTTTTTACTGTTTATTTTTGTTAGTGTCATAATTCCCTGATTTTTCATACTTCTTGTGTCCTTACACTGATGCCTGCACATTTGAGAAGGTCAGTTCTTCCGGCCTTTGCCATTGTTCTTCCGTGGTATTAAATCTTTACTACTGAAACTTAACCACTGATCTACAGTCGTTTCTCAGTCTGTGGAAGACTTAATGTGAGCGCCAGAATTTAATCCCTGACCCTGTTTGTTTTCTGGTCTGAGAATGACAATGCAAACGCTGGAACTTAATTGCTGCACCATAACTTAATTGTTGACCTATAGTTGTTTCTGTATCTGAAGAAGACTTAATGCGAGCACCAGAATTTAGTCCCAACTTGTAGTTAATTGAAGGTTTAACAGAAGCTCCTGGGCCATGTAGAAGAGGTGTCCAGGAACTCATCCAGGAAGATGCATGGACTTTGTTTCCTATATCATGAGCCCTCTAATTTCTCCAGTGTGGTGCCTCTACTGGCTGGAATGCAGCAAGGCTACCAAGACAGCGAGCTGGTGGTGGTGAGCTCCATCCTTGCCCTTTGTCTCTAATTGATCCCATGTGATTGGGGCCTGTGGCACAAGGCAAGTATGGAACCCAATTTATTGAGAAAGGTAACATAGTTTTATAGAACAGGAGCAAGACATATTTGTCAGAGATGAATGATGTGCCCCCTGTCATAGCAAGAAGTCCTATGGTATGGTCTCGGGTCTTGTGTTATAGTGTCTGAATTGGGTCCTCCTCATAATTCAGAAGGCACCATTGAACTACTTTGATTGATGGCTAATGACATGATAGGTTATTATAGGTTACTTCCCAGATCCTACTGTGCCTGGGCAGCCAGGCTGGGGAATTTCCAAATTGGCAGGGTATTCCTCCTTCCCCCAGGTGTGGGAGTTGCTCAGTGCAGCACCAATTCAGGGCATTCATCCTTGTCCTCCCTCCGCCTGCCCCCAAGTGTGGCAATTTCTTTAGGTGCCCACCTTTGTCTCTGAGAGAGCTGTAATCCCTCACTACCTACCTAACATTTCCTATAGGACCAGACAGGAGTAGGACTCTTGAGAAGGCTCCCAGACTGGTAGAGAAGCCAAGTATCTGCCTCTAATGCCCTTTTTTCCACTGTAAAAACCATGAGTCTAAGTAAATTCTTCCTATATGGACCTGTGGCACCTTGGGATAGAGGCAGTATAGTCAAAGGGGATTGTTCTTCTTATCATTAGATCATAGTTTTTCTCATTTCTACAATCTGTTAAATCTAATAATAAAAAATTGAATCTCATATTTTATATGTCTTGTTTATTAGTTTGCTTTACAAAAGTACCCACCTGTCATGGATTGGGGGCCAGGAGGAGGCTAGATCTTCACCATAATTAAAGAAACACTACTGTTATATATACAAAGGTGAGTTAGACAAAGAATTTTTCTGAAACAGAGTCTAATAGACAGGTCAACTAAGATAAATTTTATTTGCATATGAGCAAAACCAAAATAATAGTATTTTAACCAAAATAAATCTCAAAGTCATTTTCTGGCCTGAGGTAGCTAGCATATTTTAGCTTTTATCTGCATTCGAGGGAACCCAAATGAAGAAGCAACAAAGAATACAAAGAATAGCTGTCTCTGAGCTTTTATGGAGACTCTCAGATGTCTCAGACAATGTTCATACTTATGTATCTTTGGAGAGGATTTAGTCAAATGACCAGCAAAAGGGGGCTTCAAAATATTCCTTAGATGGAAGCATCACTTACCTGAATAATGTGGGGCTTTATTACTGAGAAGGGAGGGAAGAGAACAGATGTGGGGATAGGAAACTAGCAATCTCCACCACATTGACATAAAAAATTGTACATTAACAAAAAAATTAAAGTATACTCTAAAAGCCATAAAAACTAGGGAGTTAAGGAGAAAATTCATTCTAATGAAAAATTTCCATCAGAATGGAAAAAAAGGTAATACTTGTTGAGCACCACTCAATACCAGGTACTGTGCTGAGTGTTTCACATGCATTATCTCATTCTTTCCCATAATGGACAGGATGGATAAAGTTTTCAGAGTTATACAACTGGTAAATAGAAGAACCTGATTAAAGAAAGGATAAGAATATTCCAGCCAGAGGAAGCATAATGGACCAAGATAGGAAATCTCAGGCTAGGTACAGTCAATGATGATTAGTTCAGTTTGGCTGGAGCCCAGAGACACTGGGGCGGGAGGTGGTTACATAGGGCTGCTGAGTTAGCCTGAAGCTGAATTGTGAATGGGATGCATGCTAGTCTCAAGAATTATAAGTTTAGTCTGTTAACATGACAGAGCAAGGAAAACACAACAGGATTATGCCTGGGAGTTTAAGAGGATTGGAGGGGTTGTCATTTAAAAAAAAATAGAAAAATGGAATGAGCACAACTTGGCACTGCTTTGGAAGATGTCTAATCCACACAGCCAGACACAGCACTTTAGCCCACATTCTAGAAGATATTCTAGCAGGGCATTATGCATAAATACATTATGTACTCATTAAGCATTTCTCTCAATGTGTATAAAAGTAAATATATGGATAATCTTTTGATATAGGAGCAAATTGTAATTAGACTTTTTCATTGTTGTTCTTCAATAAACCACCTCATGGTACATCATCTGTAGTTTCCACTTCCCTTATAGAGCTTAATAACATTGTGAAGCAATTTGGATATAGAATTCTTGTAGATGTCTGCGGTTCTTCCCAAGCTAGGCATAATTTCACAGCATGTTTTAACAATTTGGCTTTATTGATTCTGAAGCATTAAGTTGATATTTCATAGAAACAACAACTGTTTTTTCACACTTATATTTCATCACTTACCCAGTATTCTACTAAGTTACTAATTACAATGAATGCAGCTGGCATAAACAGGCTTAGAAACCAACTCAATGACCCCAGTAAGTACATGTCTCAGTTGGTGAGTACATAACTGCTTAGGCACCTGATCAGCCATGAAAGAAACAAGTAGTGCATTTATGGACCCCAGCTGAAGTAGTTTGTCTTGTCAAAAAAACAGAGACTATCAGTGAATCCGGTAACTGTCAGAATATCAACAATATTAGATATGAGATGTCACTATTCATTTTTAAGAAATACTTTCATTGTTTTCTTTTTAATGTACAGTTGACAAATAAAAATTGTATACTTTTATGGTATACAATGTTTTGATATATATATGCTTTTTCGAAAGTTAAGCTAATCAGCATGTCTGGCACCTTACACATGTATCATTTTTTTTGTAATGAGAACATTTAAAATCTACTCTCAGCAATTTTCAAAGGTTCAATACATTATTATTAACTATAGTCACCATGTGCAATAGATTTCTAGAGATTATTACTTCTAACTGAAACTATCTATCCTTTGACCAATACCTCCTCATTCCTGCCCTTAGTCCCTGGCAAACATCATTCCACTTTTTGCTTTTGTAAGTTCAGCTTTTCTTGTTCCACATGTAAGTGAAGTCATGCAGTATTCTTTTTCTATTCCTAGCTTATTTCACATAGTATAATGTCCTCCAAGACTATTCATTTTTTTCTTACATTTCCCCTCCCCCATTGTTTTCCTTAAATGTTTTCAAACGTTTCCCTCAACTGGTTTCAAGCACCTATGCCAGATTATATCGTTCCTGTTCACCTAAACTTACTTCATAAATTGCCTTCACCCTAACCCCAAGATGATATGTTCCCTCTTCATTCTATTATTATGTCTTGACACGTTGTTAATATGCACTTGTCTAGATAGAACAGTTGAGAGGAAAAGGATTTTAGAGTTTATTAAGTGAAATGCCTATGGCCCCCAGATTAATTCTGTGAAACAGAAGCAGAATGTGAATCATATATGCATTGATGAATTTAAGTTTCCTCATAGTCATAAAGTTAAAAAGACACAGATGAAAAAAATTTTAAATATTAATTATTTAACCTATTATATTATAATTATTATCATTTCAATATGTAATCAATACAACAACGATTTATCAATAAGTTATATCAAATTTTTTGGTATTAAATCACCCAAATCCAAGGCTTATTTTGCTCTTACAATAGATCTCAGTCCAGACCAGTCACTTTACAAGTCCTCACTGGTCACAGTGATCCTTGTTACCATATTGGATAGCGCAATGGCAGGTGACTCTAGATAATGAATTTCTACTTCAGAAAGTTTAAATGACTTATGCCAGGTTATCTAACCATGATTAATCATAGCTTGGTGCTGAGCCACCAACATCATGGGTAAGAAATAGATGTATCATTGCCAAATCTAACAGAATTTTACAGATCAAATAACATACCTAATATTGCATTTCTCTGATTTTAAAATACAGTCATATTGTAGAGAAGATGAAAAAATATAGAAATTATATGTAGAAGAGAATAAAAGTCATTCCCAAGAACAATCACAAATGTAAGCAATCTTATAAATAATGACATACTCAAAAACCTAAATATTCTAAATATTGTTTTGAAATTTATTTGTTCTATTTTATAGTCTTTAATATTTGCTTGTGTTCCTTTTAAAATTATGTATTATTTTCTTTCATTCTATACTAAAATGTTGTGGAATTTTTTAATCCTCCTATCAAAGGAGTATGAGCCTTCCAAAATATCAATTTATTATCATGGGGGAAGAAAAACTTAGCCAGGATTTGGCATACTGTATGTGTAAATGCTTCTGATGATCCAAAAGAAGGCCTGCCAGAGGCTTCCAACTGTTAAGAAAGGTAGCTGCCAGATTTATTAATTCATCCATTTTGGAGTAACTTATTCTTATAGAAATATTTTTTAAATAACACAATATCCCCTTCCTAAGCATGTGCTCTGAAATGTGTCATTAGTAACTATTGCTGAAATGACACGGCAGTTTCCTTCTAGGTGCCATTACTCATTGCTCAAAGATGCAATTAATGAGGATGACAAGAATGTCCAAGGAAGAAAGGAATTTTTAATAGACAGACAGACATTTTGTTAGAAGAACAGGAAAAGCTGCCTCAAATCCATCTCTCCTGCTTTCAAAGGAGGGGCCACATGGCTGGGTAGGTATGGTGTAACTAACAAGGGACTATTGGCATTGAGGGAGGTTGTGAGTAATGGTGACTCTTGGCATCAGGAAGTCTGCCCAGGGGCCTTCAGCATCTCAGCTCCTTTGTCTCACAGAAGAAAATCCATCATTTTTGGGAAATAACTTAAAAGATAAAGTAGTTAGTTAAAGGAGAAGATTATAAGAAAAAAAAAGAATCATTAAATTTTGTCCATGAGAACAGTTACAGGGCTATAGCATTGTATATATTTTAAATATATATTTCTTGTATTTAGTTTTACATGAAAACCCAACCCAAAGTCTAGATATAATAGAAATGAAGCCAGAAAAGTGGCCTACAAGATGAAGTGTAAGAAGCTAAGCTGAAGCAGTACAGCTGTCCTAGTCTGCTTAGCTCACCTTCTTCTCCACACACCTTCCCCCACTGTTATCTAAAGTTTTTTCTTTTTTTTTTTTTTTGAGACAGAGCCTCAAGCTATCCCCCTGGGTAGAGTGCCGTGGCTTCACAGCTCACAGCAACC
>NW_003852475.1:7159633-7178358 GCF_000181295.1 Otolemur garnettii | reverse complement strand
CCGGGCTGGATTCGAACCTGCCACCTTAGGTGTATGTGGCTGGCGCCTTAGCCACTTGAGCCACAGGCGCCCAGCCATTATCTAAAGTTTTAACATGACTGTGAGGTTGTTTGTCTCAGGAGATGCTGAGGAAGTAGTCACACGTAGATAATAAATGTTGCAATATTGGTAGAGTAAAGGTTATTTTGATAATATGTTGTTTTCTTTGATGGTTGTCTTAGATATTTTGTTAAAGTAAAAATTATCTTTATGTCGTCTAAACATTTTACAATTTTAGAGTGAAGCTGTTGTTAGAGTGAAGTCAGATAAAGTTAAAATTTTCTAGGTTTGTTTCCTGGTATTCCCATTATAAAACTTATTAGAAATATAACTGAGGCAGAACAGAATTGAGAAACAATTCTGTTCTCCAGAATCGCTGGCCTTCTGATAACAAAGCTTATTGGGACCTAAACTCTGTCTCTGCATATTATTGCCTGGACAGTGACAGGCAGATGACTTCTCTTCAGTGGTAACAGTCAAAATGTTCTACAAGACAATCAAGTTCTAAAACCTCACTTAAATAGGCATTTATGCATATAAATGCAGTTGTGATTTTAAAATATCAGAAATAGTATACAATGAAAAAAACTTGGAACCAGGTGATACCTAGGAGAAAACTCAGGAACTCAAATCATAGCATAGAAGTAAAACGGAAATTAAAAAAGTGAATATAGAGAGGGGGAGAGGGTAATTGCGTTATTTCCACTTAATATCACAGAAATTGCAGTGCACCTAATTGTGACCAACCCAGACAATGCTGAATGTTTATATTAATCAGCATCTCCTTGCAGTTGGGGAATAATGTGACATGAATGGAATAGATATTGACCATATTTGTAGATGAGTTCTGTTTTTAAAATGCACCCGTAATCAACAAACAAACCACTCCCAGAACGTTATGTGGGGAACCACACAGAGCCGAATTCTCTCACAGCCAATTTATCATATTTGGCTTCATCTTTCTCAATCTGTTCTGGAACACAATTGACCTGGCTTTGATTGCGCATTTAAAGGCGATCTGTTCTGACTAGGTCTCCCCAGCTGGGCAGAGAGATTTCCTGGCCTGAAGCCATGCAAAACAGGCAGCATCTCTATGTCTCTGCTTACAGATCTTCAGCAATTGTTTCCTAATATAAATGAGGAGGGGGCATCTTGGGGAGATATTTCTGCTATACATTCAGTGGCTTCTGGAGTTTGAGAGAGTTGTTGATAAGAGCAGCTTCAAAAGGAAATTTTTGTTACTCACTGCCCTTAGCTAGAAAAACAAGCCTGGCAAAAAAAAAAAAAAAAAAAAGAAAAGAAAAGAAAAACAAGCCTGGCACTAAATGCTTTCTGAAATGTAACACAAATATCTATCCGTTTTATCTTTTTGTGAATATTAAAATGTATCCCTTCTTGTCAAGTTGGTTTACTCAATAATCCCTCCACAAAAGATACTATTCTAATTATTGCACCTTGTTCATGCATGAAATGTCCTTCCACCACCCACTCTGGTTCTTTAAGGTGGTTCTTCCACCATAATTCCTCAAGAGTTGCTTCTTCCATGAAGCCTTCCTGGGTTTCCTTAGCAACAGCTACCTTGCCTACATCGTCAAGTCACTAAGAAGAGGTAACACTAACTGCTACTTTACGATGTATCACTTTGTATGATTGTCCAAATGTTTTTACTGAACGTCCCTGCACACCAGGTGCTGCGGAGGTGAAGGTGAGCAAGCGAGAGTAGGACTTCAGTCTCATGCAGTGCACAGACTAACACAGGAGAGCCACAGCAACCATATCAAACTATACCCTTCTGTCCCTGCTGAAATCTTAACTATACCTCTTATTTTGTACCTCGTATAGATAATCTTTTTATTTTTGGTACATTTGTTTACTATTCCCTAATTAAATTTTGTCTGTGTAAAGAATAAACAAAAATCAGACTCTCATTGACCATTGCTGTATTCCAGGTGCTGAGATATGTCACTTAGCAAATGTGATATAGCACATTACTAACACATGCTACTTCCAGTCCTCATTGCAATCCTGGAATTCAAGCATTATTGGCATTTTTTGCACATCAGGGATCTGAGTTCCAAAAGAAAAAAATCAATGACTTTCCTGGCCTGGTATGTCCATGGTGCCAGCCCAGAAGAATGCACTCCCTCTAAGTATTTTTTGAAAAAAGAAATGACTGACTTGGGGTGGTTGAAACCAGAAGTAGTACTCTAGCAACACATTAGTATACCATCACATCAATGGAAATTTAAAACAATTAAATTGAAAGCTTTTAAAATGTTTAAAAATAATGATAACAGCAAACAACACATAATCAGAGGAAATTCTTATCTTTTGTTTCTGCTGATGTTTTTAGAAGCCTAAATTTCTCTTCATTTCTCTTTCTCTTTTATTTTCTCAGGGTATTTGTCCAAGATTTCTTGCAGTAACTCAGGAATATATATCATATTTTATGAGAGCCTTTTGATCTAGGTTAAACATATTCAGTGGAGATGGATGTGATAAACTCTTCAAAACATGCTCAGTGTGTCATCTGATGGCACAAGTTTGTATAAAGATATCCTATTCTTTTATCTCCAAATTAGAGTTTAAGGAATACTTAGGAATTTTCAGAAGAGAGTGTCCTGGCAGTGAAATAATTTTCTATTAACGCATCCCAAAACCCTATCTGAAAGCATGGTCTCTCTCTTTCCTTTTATGCTGTAGTTTGATCTGGTATTAATCACCTAAGGTGCTAAAAAGGAGAATCCTAAAGACCCTATCGTGCTTTAGGCATAAAAAATTCAGAAAAAAAAATCAATACTCTTTATAACTTAGGAATATCTGTTTTTATTTCTTTGGATATTTATTCTTGTTGTGATTTGCTTTGGGGGGTTTAGTGGTCTGAAAAATCATTAATAACTAGTTGGATTTAGTAATTAGTCTTAATTGTAGGGCCATGCTGCAATCAAACTTAAGTCAAAGTAAGAGGTTTGAATAGATTGAAAGCCAGGAAGCAGAGACTGAAGACAGGGAATCAAGTATTCTATTCTATCCCTTTTCTTCTAACTGGGAAAACAACAATTTAAATCAGACAAAAATGATGGCAAAGGCAGGTCACTGCAGAACAGAGAACAGAAGAGAGATAGTATATCAAAGTGAAGAAAATGAGAGAAAAGACCTCACTTTCCTCATGTGTAAAATGGGGGGTAATAAAATAATAGTACTAATGTCAAGATCATCACATTGCAAAACTGGAGGACACCCACCATTCACACCATGATCAGCCATACGCTGTGGCCCCAACCTACTCACAGGTATTCTGCCAACACCAAATGAAGAACTATGCTACACATATAAAACAGAGTCTGCCTCTTAGTGAATGTTCACCTACCACTGGTTATTGACAAAATTACCTTTTTTTTTTTTTTTTTTTTTAGTATATATCCACTAGTGGGATTGTCGGATCAAATGGTATATATACTTTACGTTCTTTGAGGAAACTTCATACTATTTTTCATAGAGGTTATGCTAATTTGCAGGCCCACCAATAATGTATAAGCTTTCCTTTCTCTCCATATCTGTACCAGCATCTGTTTCCAAATTTTTGGAAATTTTAATAAAAACCATTCCAACTGGAGTAAAGTGATATCTCATTGTGGTTTTAATTTGCATTTGTAGCGTTTTTTTGTTCATTTGTTTTCCATTTCATTGAGTTCTGTTTTGACCTAGATATTTCTTTTCTCTGTTCTGTGTTTGGTTTTCTCTCCTTTTTCTTGTTCCTTGAGACATGTCATTAGAATTGTAATCTTTCTATCTTTTCGATGAAGACATTTAAGGCTATGAATTTCCCTCTTAGGGATGTCAGTAAAAACCTTGGGCTTTGTTTCTGGGTGTGTTGATGGTGATCTAGATCTGGATGTATGTCTTGGTTATAGGTATTATTAATGTGGCAGTTTTCTCAGTTGCTACTGATAGTCGTTTGTAGGCTGTAGCAGTGGTGAGGTATACGTGTGGGCAGATTTTTTTAGTGAGAGAGGATGGAGTTTTTTTAATTCTTTCTCTTTCCCCTTTGTGGTTTTCTTAACAATGTAAATTGCATTTATACACCTAGTTTAATCTCTGAGATAGTAAGTGGTGCTTGTAGGTAACAATCAACTATACTCTGTATGATGATTGACCTCCCTGTCAGTAGGTGGCACTTGTCGGAAGGAACAAGAAGTGCTTTGGGGCAGACATGTGATCAGCTCTAGCCCTTCAGGAGAAGCACTTAAATGCCCCAGAAGGTGGGTGGAACATCTAGGTGAGCCCTTATTCTCTGCTATAGCCAAGGCATTAGGGGAAGGAAGGCTGGACAGGACTGAGTTGGGTGAGCTTGCCCTCAGGTTGGTAAAATAGCTATTTTGGCAGGGGTCAAAGGTCTGCCTCCAGCTTCTGGGGTAAACCACCAAGAAGGGTTTGAAGTAGCCCCACACAGCTGGAAAGTTTGCTTGTGAAGGTGGGCTTGTCTAAGATTCATAATCTGGCTTTCAGGAGTTTTGCTCTCTTCTTCCCTCCCCTACTCTGTAGTCTTCTCTCCTTCCAGTACCTTCCAGCAGGCAGGAACTCAAACTAGCTGAGCTCTCCAGCATACCACTACAGCTGGGAGGTTCCCTGTCCAGATCCACCCTGGGCTGAGAGCCCATAATGTGCTCTCTTTTCAGTTCTTTCCAGGTGGGCTGCCTCACCTTCTGAAATTAATTCACAAAACTCCCCTCTGTGCCCCTGAGTGATGTGACCAAGTTTTAGGGGTATGGGATCTGACCTGTGGACCTGTCCCTGGGTCTCTGAAGATTAATCCTTGATGTGTTAGGGAGGAGCATGTTGGTTCCAAGTTGCTCATGGGGGCTTCTCAGGCAGGTTTCAGTCTCTCTGCTTCAGGATGTGCCCTGCTCTGATGGAGCAGCTGGGTGAGCAGCACCATAAAGGCTGGTGAGCAGGGAGCTCACAGTTCAAGCACGCCTTACTCTTCTGCAGGTCTCTAAGAGGTAGCGTTTGAACTCCTCTTTCTCTCAAGAAGCTCAGGCACCAGTAGGGGGAAAGCAGCAGTTCCCTGGCTCTCTGGGCAGCTATAGGCAAGTCAGGGAAAGAGGAGGAAAAGAATCTGCCCTGTTCTCCAGAGGGTAAGCTGCCCAGAATGTCCAGGCTCTGAGGTTACACAAATCCCCCAGAACCCTCTGGCACCCTATGGCTCTTACAGTCTGGGCTGGATTGGGAAAATGTTTTTGTGGAAATGCTCAGGATGACAACTGAGGGGCTGAAGCCCCCTGGGGAGGACAAAGGTGTACTGTGGGTGGAGAAGCAATATGACACCTGCCACCTTGGTTTGGGTCTGTGTGAGGGGAAGCACCCCACGAGGGCTGGTGGCCTGGTACTTTATCCTCAAGATGCTCCCAGTTCACTGGTCAGCAGCTTTTGACCTTATGATGACCAGAGGCTTCCAGTAGCTTGGGAGCTTGCTGGCTACCAGAAATGTGAGGAAGGGAGGAACTGCTCCGCCTACCTTTTTCTCTGGACTCCAAGCCTCTTGCGGATTGTCCTCTGCCAATATCTTGCTCCCTATTCTGCTCCACAATGTCTTCCCACAGAATCTCTTGTAGGCTCTGGCATTTTTTCCCTTAGAATTACATCCAATTTATGATTGTTTTCTTTCTTTTTTATCTAAAATATTTTCTTCTTTCTGAGACAATCTGGCAGCCAGTATATTTGGTCAGACTTCTTGTCTCTATTTTGACACTTTTTTGTTTAGAGACCTACTAAATCATCTTCATCTGAGTCACTTGCTCTAGGCGTTTATATCTTTTCATTCCCACCATATCCTCTTAACCTGGATGTTTTTGCCTAGTTCAGCCATCACTCAACTCTCAGGGCCTCCTGGGAACCCTGGGGTATCTCATTCTGGTCAGGTTCATGCTGCTGAACAGTGCTCCTCAGTTCCGCCTGCTCAGCAGAATCTCTCACCTGTGGAGATTTTCAGAATATCCAGGGGCAGAGCCCAGGCACCTGAAGTTTTCAAGCATTCTGAAAATGATTCTGTGGGGCAGCCTGAGTTACAAATTACTGCTTCAAGAGCAAATTCCCTAAATGTTGATGTTTGAACAAAATCTACCTGTGACACATTAGTTCAGTAGGAGAAAAAAATTACAGACAGCCATTTCTGTGTTATTCCTTTACAAATACTGGAAGAAAGTGTGTTTACCTTTACAGAATCCCACACCCCTTGGTGGCAAAACAATAAAGGCAGCAACAGCAACCAAGCTTACCTCCTCAAGTCCTCAGGCCAAAATGTGCAGAACTCAGAAGTATCTTGTTACTTTAGTTTTTTTAGAGGAAGTTAACATTTTAACATTCTCAAGGTTCATAAATTTATTATTATAAATAGTATTGCAAATGACTGGTTTATTTTTATACTAAATTTTGAAGTTTTTGTATTTGTTCATTTTCAGTTATGCTTTTCTGCCACTCCCATAACATATCCTGGTGAGCTGCTCATTGATTTTTCATTGGTACATACAGAGGATGATTTGGAACAAGTCCTGTTATGACTGAGAAAAAGTCGAAAACTTGTTGATTTAAGATATCTGTTTGATTTCCAAGCCAGATCTAGCTGGCAATTTATGACAGTGCCTGCTGACAGAATGCCCACTGTGCACTTACAATACTGGGGAGAATGAAAAACTATTTGCCTCCCAGTGTTACAGCTGAAGAAATGAAAACTGTCAGAACCACCAAACTAAGTTCTTCTTCCAAGTAGACAAGGTACCAATATGAAAAACCCCAAATAAGAAAATCAATCATTTCTCACTCTAAGGCCAGGTATAGTGGCTCACCTCTGTAATCCTATCACTCTGGAATGTGAAGGTGGGAAGATCCCTTGAGATCAGGAGTTTGAGATCAGCTTGTTCAAGAGTGAGACTCATCTCTACTGAAAATACAAATTTTTGCTGGGTGTTGTATCTGTAATCAGAGGTACTTCAGAGACTGAGGAATTTGAGGTTGTTATGAGCTAGGCTGAGGTCACTGCATTCCAGTCTGGGCAACAGAGTGAGACAGAATTTTAAAATTTCTCACTTTAAAATTCTTATTTTTCCACCAATGAGTAACCAGCATTGCACATAGAGTCTGACACATTGCCAAACATTGCTACATTCTAATATTGAAGAATATCAAGTGAATATTGAATTAATTCATAAATAAACTACTTCTGAGAAAATGTTAGTAAGACTAAAAGAAAATAATTTACATGGATTTTTATCATAATTTATATATAATTACCATTTATGTGGCTCTTTTGTTACAAAAGATAGTTTAGGTTAATAAAATGCGGGATAGCAGAGTAGTTAGCAGCATGAATGTGATTAAGAATGCTGGGTTCGACATTCATTAAATTGATGACTACAGGCAAATTGTTTAACCTCCTTGAACTTCATGCTTCACACTGAATAGACATCAGTTTCATAATCACAAAAATATTAATAAACTTTAGAAGTAAAAAGTGTGCTTCATGTAGTGAAGTCATATTCCCTAAGGTAAAAGGATGGGCTCTCATTTCTAAAATAGCATATAAATAAGACAAGGTGTTAGAATTACAAAATGTGTAATTTATTTGGAAAATGAACTATTGACCAAAAA
The DNA here is from genome assembly GCF_000181295.1 of Otolemur garnettii. Classification (NCBI taxonomy): domain Eukaryota; kingdom Metazoa; phylum Chordata; class Mammalia; order Primates; family Galagidae; genus Otolemur; species Otolemur garnettii. The sequence goes on along the minus strand of NW_003852475.1, from coordinate 7,170,672 downwards.
TGAAGGAACAGCACTGGAAAATTATTTTTCCTAAAATATAGAATAAAAGAAAAAAATTAAAGGAGGAAATGTGGCCAATTGAGAAATACATTTCTAGAATTAAAATAGTAACTTCTGTAATTATAAAGATATCATAAAGAAAAATTATCTAACTAATAGTACTTTGGCCGGATGGATATAAGATTCTTTGGGGCTGATTTGTCTTCTATGTGCCCTAAGAAGACCTCATCTGTTGCTCTGGGAGCCTCTGGACATGGAATCACAGAAGTATTTTACAGATGAAGGAATGCTTAGGGAACTGGAAATAGGCCAGCTGTATCTCTGGATTTGCATAGACTTAGGAACCTTGAGGGAGAGGGAAAAAAATCCAGTGCTTCACTGGAGTTCAGACATGGACAGACTTGGAAGAAACAGTGGGGCCCCTGAGATAGTCAGATGAGGAAATGGTCTGGCATCCTGGGCCACGCTGAGCAGCTGGTCTGGGGTATTAAGGAAAGAGGACATCCAAAGTCAGCAGAGAAGAGGGTATGAGACAGGTAAGATTAAAAAGTAAATTCTAACTAAAGGCACCAAACAGAACACATCCATTTAGTTCTGTTCTTCCTTACACAATTAATGGAATTTAAAACTATTTTTAATTTTAAAGGCTAACATCATAGGTCAAAAATAGTGTGAAAGAAAAGTATTAGAAACACAAATTAAGAAAAGCACATGAAATCGTAATAACTTCCTCAACAGATTAGAGAAAGCTGAATCCTAAGCTGATTGTGTTAAAGCTGTGAGGAAAACAGATTTCTATGTCCCAGAAAAGGCTCAGGAAAAGATAGCTCCAGATGTAACCAGAAACAAAAAGATGAGTTTAAAGTGTTTTTAAAAAATAAATATTCTCCAAATCCTATCTTCAACTCCATACAGATGAGAAATTTTCCTTCCTTACTTTTAGAATCTATAAAACAGAGGGTCTCTGGACTGGAGAATATTAGACATTCTAGAAATGCATAATGGAAATGCATAATCACCACAAAGAGATTAAGTTAAAGGTCCACTGAATTTTGAAAGCAGTGCTTTCCGGCTTATATCACTAGTCAACTTTACTACAACTATGGAAACAAGGCATATAGACTCCATGGGAGAGATTGGAAGAATCTTTTCTGAGCCTTCTGAATAAGACAAATGAGAAGTACTAATGGTATTGACCTTGGATTCTTAAGAAAATGGTCAAGGAAAACCAACTTTCAGTGGAGCTCAGAGTTGACATCTCCAACATGTTGACTATAGTCAGCTTGTCAGTGACCCATTGTTTAATATGAACTGACAGCCAAGTACCACTTTACCATTAGGAAGAACTCTTAACATGGAAATCTGACACCAAAACTTATAAAAACTAAGCAATTTGGAAAAAAATATCAGAGATGCTATAGGTGAAGAAAAATAAAAAAATAAAATCATACTCATAGAAAGATAAGAGAACACTATTTCATCAATAAACTAAAATAGGATGATAGCTTGTATAACATAGCAGTATAACATGAACAAAAATCTAATATAAGGCTTGGAAGACAAAATTAAAAAAATCTTTCAGAGAGTAAAGGAAAAAAAATGTAGAGAGATGAAAGATAGAATTAAAAAGATAAGAAGAGAAGATCAGTCTCTGAGGACCCAAATTTGAATAATGGGCCCTTCATAGAAAGAGAGACAGAGTGAAAATGAGAGGGAGGAGAGAGAAAGAGACATGTCGGTGTGGGGGAGGAAGGAAAGAAGGAAGAGAGGGAGGGAATAATGAAGAAAACAAGTGAAAAAGAAAGAAAAAGGAGGGGAAAAAAGGAGGGAATGATAAAATAAATAATTCAAGAAAAATTTTCCGGTACTGAGGGCTGTTTTTCTAGCATAAAAAACCTAATTGAGCATAGTGTTTAAGCATACACCCACATAAAAGGCACAACATCATGAAATGCTAGATACAAATAAGATAATATAAAGCATCCAGAGGATGCAAACCAAAATAAGATGTCACAAAGGAAAAAACTCAAGATGACTTAAGTTAGCCACAGCATTTATAGCTAGATGACAGCAGACCAATGCCTTCAAAAGGTGAAGGAAAACAACTTAGACATCTACACTTAAACTCAGAGCATTATGATGCTTAATAAAAATAACCTTTCAGGTATTTAATGTCAGCAATATTTTACCTTCCATGCACATTTCCTCAGGAAACTACTGGGGGAAAAGCTGTAACCCAAGAGAAAATATGCCATGGAACTCAGTCAAGAGGAAGATCATCCCAAGAGAGAAAGGAAGGGAGATCCCAGAATATGCTCGGATGTAGGATAAGAGAAGAGGATTAGAGAAGACTGGAGCAGGCGGGAAGGCTCCAATGGAGGCAACCCAAGAAGATGATACTGAATGACTACTAATCACCTTTGTACAGAGAGAAGATTTAAATAATTGGGGCAAAGTTTGTGGTTAGACTAGACATAAGTGCATACAAAATTAAATAAAAATATGAGATAATTATTTACCCTAGGAAAACATAATATATAGGAAAGAAAAAGTAATCATAGTTATTCATATATATTAACCATCAAAAATCATTTATAATAGTCATGTTAGTGTAAACACTGAATATTTAACCGGGGTTTTGATGCACTATATTAAAGCGGTAAGAGAATAGAAAATATGAGAGTCATAGCATTATTGTTACCACAAAAAAATTGAGAAATGGTAAAGTAACCATTACATTTAGAAAAACAGAAACACTATGAATGGAAAAAAATAGAAATAGAGAAAAGGTTAAAATTAGAAACATAAAATTTAAAAATAAGAATAAATACCAAAGGATTCTAATCAAATAGATTTTAAAGAGTTTTGTTGTGGGTATCCTGGTATGTAACAGGGCAGTGGATAAGCATAGTATTATTTTTTTTATCAATAAATTTTATAAAGTTTTTCAAACTATGTATCTTTGAGAAAAATAAAACCTCAGTTAAAAAGTAGTAGAAAGAGAAGGAGCAGAAAAATGGATAAAGCTACACCATTAAAAATCACTATATATATATTTAAAAAATATGAGAAGAATAAAACAGAATTTCTAGAAATAAAAGAGTCATTTAGCGAATTTCAAAATACAGCAGAAACTTTTAACAATAGACTAGATGAAGTTGATGAAAGAATTTCAGAGCATGATGACAAGGCTTTTTAATTAACTTAGTCAAAAATGTATGTATAAAAAAATTATCAAGAAGAACGAGCAATCTTTTTAAGAAATATGTGACCATGTAAAGTGAATAAATATAAGAATCATAGGTATCCCTAAGGGAAAAAATAAAAAGCTAAAATCATGGGAAATTTATTTGAGGGAGTAATTGAAAAAAGTACTATTTATTTTAACATTCAGATATAAGAAAGTCATTGAACATCTAGAATATCCATTCCAAATAGGACATCACCAAGACACATAGTCATTAATGTGGCCAAAGTTAAAGGGAAGGATGAAACGCTACAACTGCATGATGAAAGCCTCAAGTAACTTGCAAGAGAAAACCCATCAGAATGACAGATTCCTCAACAGAAACTTTGGATATGAGGGTTGGGGGCCCATTGTTAATCCTTCTAAACAGTCTTCTTAAACAAAATAACTGCCAGCCAAGAATTTTGTACCCTGAAAAAATGTTTCATAAATGAACAAGCAAACAATAAGGTCACCACTAGATTTACTCTATAAAATATATAGCACTCTTTGAAAGTGTTCTCTATATGGAACAGCACAATTGATACCCACCAGTAAAAACATCCAAAAGTTAAAACTCACAGCTCTTACAATAATAATGAAAGGAACAAAGCAAAGCAAATCGTTAAGAATCAATGTGATGAACAGAACAGTATAGCTCACATATCAATATTAGCACTGAATGTCATTAGTCTTAATGCTCTATTTAAAAGTTACAGATTACCTCCTTCATGTTTACATGGATGGAACTGGAAAATGTTCTTCTTAGCAAAGTATCACAAGAATGGAAGAAAAAGTATCCAATGTACACAGCCCTATTATGAAACTAATTTATAGTTCTAGAATGGAAGAAAAAGTATCCAATGTACACAGCCCTATTATGAAACTAATTTATAGTTCTCAAATGAAAGCTACAACTTAATTCTAGCCTAAGAATAGGGGAGGGGGTGCAAGAGGGGAGGGGAGAAGGGCGGATGGGTGGTGGGAGGGTGACTGGAAAGATCACCTATATGATCTAACAAGGGTACAAGTGAACTTTTCTAGAACTAGAGTATAAATGTTTTAACACAATAACTAAGTAAATGACACAAAGTCTATGTTAACCAATTTGATGAAAATATTTCAAATTGTATATGAAAACACTACACTGTACCCCATGTTTGCATTAATGTATACAGCTATCATTTAATATAAAAAAAAGTTACAGATTGAGTAAACACAAACTAAATATATTCTGTCTCCAAGAAACCTATTTAAATTCACAACGATTCTTATAAACTCCAGGTAAAGAGGCAAAAAATATATATATATTATATAAAAATATATGAATATATTTATATATACTATAACTATATTGTGTATTATATATTAATAATAAATAACTATTATTACATATAATATATATAATTATTTATTATCATTATTTAATTTAATGATCAAATATATTATTTATATATTACATATAAAATATACAACTACATATTATAATGTAATGTATTATATATATATATATTTCATGCAACTACAAAGGGAAACCAAAAGTAAGCCAGAGTAGCTATTCTTAGGTCAGATAAAATATGAAAAATTCTTGCAACTTAAAATATATCTTCCACAATTTTCTAGACATTGAATGTCTCTCATTCTTGACTTCCTACTATGAAATGTCTAAGACACATGCATATAATTAGCAAGACATGGTACAGTAACTAACAGCCTGAGTCTTAGATGTAATCAGGCTGCAAGTGAAATGCCAGACGCACTACTTTCTTGTTTACAACCTTACAATATGGTCTTTAAATGAAGTCTTTGCTTGTCCTTGGGAGAAAAGGTACAGTAATACCAAAAAGTTAGATTGCTTTAAGGACTATAAATTATGTATGCACTGTGTCTGGCATACAGAAAATGTTAAATAAATACTAGCTATTAGTGCATTTTCAGAGAAAAATTACAGTAAAAACAGGGTAAAAGAACTAAGCTGTGTTGTGCTACCCCAGCTCTGTGTTCTTATATAAACTGTGCAATTCACCAAGCTCACAGAGGTGGTATCTGGTAGAGGTTGGATTTGAATATAGGCATGTTGACTTTAAAGACCATGTGCTTTTCACTAAAAATTCCTAACCTGAAATCTGGTAGGGAACCATTAAAGATTAGTCCCTTAGATCAAAATCCCTTCTCTTTCTCTGATCTCCACACATTACTGAGAAAGGAAGAATCCTTTGAGAATTTGTACAGCAGAGAGAAAATATTTGATTAGAAGAAGGAAGTAAGCAAATCCCCAGGAAATTTGGCACTACATAAAAGATCTAACACAGGGGACCCCAGATACCAGATGAAAACATGTGAGCCTGTCCAGATGCCAAAGAGAGTGGGGAAGATGAAGAGGAAAAAAATGAAGAGGGAGTTTAGAGCTACAGAGATGTACTAAAGGGCCCATGCAATCTCAATGCTTCCTCCCAGTCAAATGTTTAAATTGTAATCATATTGGAAGTCTTAACATCTTATTATTAGCATTTATTTACAACATTGAAATTTAGTTTATTCTAATAATTAATACTTAGGAATACCAGTCATGGAAACTACATGCTCTTATTTTCTATAGAGAGTAGAAAGAACATATATACAGTCTCTGTCTTCAAAGAATTTATCAGGTGATACTTCTGATAAGACATTCTCAGATAAAAATGATACTAACAATACACTGCAATGTTTGAGAAGTATCTAATGAGTGGCATTCACAATATCTATGGAAAGAAATCAGAAAGAAAGATATGACTGTCTATTGGATAAATAAGGGAAAATTTCATTTGAGTTAGTTTTTGGAAATAGATTTGATTTGAACTCATAAAAGCAGAGAGTGGAATGATAGTTGCCGTTGGCTAAAGGGTAGGGAAAATGGGTGGATTTTGGTCAAAAGATATAAACTTTCAAATATAAGTAAGTTCTGGGGATCTAATGTACAGTATGGAAGGCGTTAGATGTGTTAATTAATTTTATTATAGTAATTATTATAAATATATATTTATATCACATCACTGTATTACACATCTTGAAAAAGTACAATTTTTTTCAAGTAATATTTTAAAATAAAAAAATTTATTTGAACAGAAATAAATGAAGAAACAGGATTTTGAATAAGGCAAAATAAAGAATTTCTGAGCATGAGAATGCCAAAGTGTGTTGGACGAACAGTGATGGGCTTTTACTGGAGGTGAGGATCAAGAAGATATAAAAGATAAGGCTGGAGAAAATAGGTTGTTGCTGAACAGTAAAAAACTTTGAATATCAGGGTAGAGATGTTGAACTCTCTCTTCTCATAAAAAGGAGCCATTAAGGTTTGGGTTTTATTTGTTTGTTGTTTTAGTTAAAGAATGATGATAAAAACTCTTCAAAACTCCATTCCTCCTTAGTTCTCCTCAGTTTGATCTATAGTTTCAAAATGCTATCTATCCCAATATAAATCCCAGAAAGCTTTTTAAAAATAGATACATGTACTGACATGTTGATTCTAAAATTTACATGGAAACTCAAAGGAACTAGAATAGGCAATTCTGAAACTCTGAAAAAGAAAAGAACAAAGTTAGAGGCCTCACTTTATCGCTTATAAGACTTATTCTAAAGCTACAGTAAGCAAGGCAATATTGTATTGTCAAAAGGACAGACACACAGATGAATCACACAGAATAGAAAGCTCAGAAATAGATTCACATGAATATAGCCAACTTATTTTTGATAAAAGCTCAAAGGCAATTCAATGGAGAAAACCTTTTCAACAAATAGTGCCAGAATAATTGGACATCCATATAGGAAGGAGACAAACCTCCAAATGTTCATAGATATAAAGGTAACATATAAAAGTATAAAACTCTTCTAGGACAATTCTGTGTTGCATTGATTCTGTCAAAGTGATTCTAGGTACAATACTCAGAGTACAATCCATTAAGGAAAATACTAGTAATTAGGACTCCATCAAAACTTTAAACTTTTGCTTTGTGAAAGGCACTGTTGAAAGAATGAACAGACATCCCACAGAAAAGGAGTGAATATTTGTAATTTCCCTATCTGATGAAAAGCATGTACCAAATATAAACACTCCCAAACTCAATAAATGAACAATAGCAACAAAAACCCAGTGCCATATACATGTGAGAACTAGGCAAGACATTTAAACAGACACTTTACCAAAGAAGATCTGTGGATGGAAAATAGGCACATGAAAAGTGTGCTGCGTTTTGTTAATCTTCAGGGAAATGCAAATTAAAAACACAGTGAGATGCTACTATGCCAAAAATAGAATGATTTAAAATTTAATTTTACTTCTTAAATTGAAAAATAAAATTGTATGTATGCATTACCTCACATATTTAAAATTTTTGGTATTTTTGGTGGTCAGAACACTTACCTTCTACTCTCTCAGAGATAAATGTTTAAAGAACATTTAAATCTGATAATATCAAATGTTGATAAGAAGGAAAAACATTTGCGTATCTCATGCACTGCTGGTAGGAATTTAAAATTGTACAGATATTTGGAAAACAGTCAATTTCTTTTAAAATTAAGAATACACTTAGCATATGACTCAGTAATTCCCCTATAAGGTATTTATTCAAGTGAATTGGAAAACATACAGTCACGCCACTTTATTCATAATTACCAAAAACTGGAAAGAAACTAGATGCCCTTTGACAACAGAATGGATAAACAAACACAAAGCAGTTGTAAAATATAATGCAGGAAGTACTTATTGATTCATACAGTAATATGGATGAAAGTTAAACGAATTTGGCTAAGTCAAAGACATCTGGAAAAGAGAAAACTGCTTGGATGGGAAACAGATCAGTGTTTAACAGGGTTTGGGATTGTGGAGATGGGCTGTCTATAAAGAGAGTATAAGAAAATTATGAGGGATTAAAACTGTTTTTTTGTGATACATGACTATATATATTAGCCAAGTCCCATGACACTATACATAACAAAGAGGGAATTTTACAGCATACAAAAGCAAACAAAACGTGCACACATGCACACACACAAACATACAACCCCACCCAAACCAAATAAAACACACACACAAAAACAAAACCCGTTTCTAGTCCCACATGATTTTCATTTTCTCTAGTCAGAAATATTCTAAATATAATTAAGAACACTAGAAAAGTTGGTCTGTGTCTTACCAAGTCAAATATATAGATCCAACTCAACTCAAAACCTTAACAAGTAAAAACTGGATATCTCTATTGTGTACAACATGATTTACTCCCCATTATTTCTTTCCCATGATCAATGAAGAGGAAAAACCCCAGACATATTTAGCTCTACCCAGGGCCTACCTTAATTTCTCCTCTGTGTAGAAAGGCACAGCTACTACGTGACTCTCTTTGTGCCCCTCAGAGTGTATTTTGGATCACACCAGTCCAAAAAGAGGTCCAAAACTTAAGGGATTTAAATAGTTCTTGATTAAATCATTATGTTTCCCCAGACTTAACTGAGCTCAGAATTCCTTGGAGCTTATTTCCTAAAATAATAGGCTTTGAGAAACACTTATAGAAGTTGAAATGCAGTTTTGCACTTTGTATAATACTTAAACTATTAATTTGGAATCAGAAAAGGTGTTGAGGTCCTGAAGAATTTGAGAGGTTTAGATAAATTGTTCTTACTGCCAATTTAGAGATCATGGGATGTTCATGAACTCCGTTTATACTGTGGAAATTTTACAAAACCACAGTCTACATAGTTCGGTCCCAGAGAGGAGACACAATTTAAAAACCCAAGACGTGCAACTAAGACTAATTGCAAAATAACTCAGGTGTTTAATTTTTGTGCAATGAATGGGATATATAGTCTGTATAATGTTTTTTAAAAATTTCCTTTTTTCCCTTTCCACCACATTTATACTAAAACTACTTCGACCTCTCTCTTTTGAGCAGCTTCTGGAAAGCTCCTCCATCCCTCACTGCCTTGTGTTTCCTTTGGTTCTGCTTCACTCCCCATTTATCCTTAAATCACCATCACTGTAGTCTAAGAAATCCAATCAATAAGTTAAGACTTTCATTAGGGAGAAAAAGGGTGAGTGGGTGCAGGCAGTATCAGCAGAGCCAGGCAGAATTTTCCTCAGCAGATTGATGAAGGGCAAGTCATGAAATACTCATGTGGTAATATTTATTCCATTACATACTAGAAAAAGGCAAAACTGTCTAAAGTAAGAGATTTTAGGTGCAAATTATCAGACAATTGACATTAATGGGAATGAGGGGCTCAGGGATTATTAACTGATTGTATCATTATGACCAATTTAAGCTGTGCATGAAAGAAGAGATAGCTAGGGTGCAGGTGTGTGCCTGCAGTCCCAGCTACTTGGGAGGCTGAGGCAGGAGATGGCTTCAGCCCAAGAGTTCAAGGCCATTGTGTGTCATGACTGCACCTGTGAATGGCCACTGAACTCCAGCCTGGGCAACTGAGAAGACTTTCTAGAGAGCAATGGCCGCTATAGAGCTTGTGCCTTGTGGATCAGCTCTTCCTCTTTGACCAACTCTGGCCCACGCAGAATTACACATGGGAAAACATACTGTAAAATGTGGGCCCTAGCATGATGAAGTTACACAGAGTAGCCCACACAGGGGTCATTAGTCAAATGAAGAAACAGAACATATTTCCTTTGTGGTTGAAAACGGCATTCACATGATTAGGACCTGACAAGCTTTGGGAAGATTCTCATTCAGTATCAGACATTATGTTAGATTTTCTCCTTCTCTCTCTCTCTCCCCACCTCCCTACTTCCCCACCACACACCTCCACCCCTACCCATTTCTGCAGGCATAAATAAATAGAAATAATAATAATAAAAGAAAAATGGAGAGAAGTTTGGGAAGATCTGCAAACATCCAAAATGCAAACATCAATACAGTTGGAGACAATGCTGTGTAATGCTTAGGAGAGAATGCTCCAGGGTTTCTGGATCCAAATCTTGGGTCCTGTCACATGATAGCTATGTGATCTTGGGTAAAATACTTGATACTTCTAATTTTTAGCTTTGTCATTGCAAATTTCAGCCAACATCTATCTTATTGTATTGTTTATTGATAATATAGGTATAGCATCTGAGGTTAAAAAAATAAATAGCTAATTTAGGAACAATAAAAGATAAGCAAGATTTCTGCTTCTATCTTTAAACATAATGCCAAAATAGAATGTTTTAAAAGTATAGTTACATACTTTTAATTAGTTTTTTCTTTCATTTTAATCAAAATATTCATATCTATCAATATTTAATAAAATACTGATAACTAAGTTACAGTCCCTAATCAAGATATTCAATTTTTAAAATTATAATCTGAAACAGAATACAACCTGAAGTGAGTATTAAATGGCATAAATAACTTCAAGGGACTGAATAAACAATTAGAAATAATTGAGTTAAAGGTATAAGTTGTATTTTAAAAACTTAAAGATAACATAGGGCATTTTATTTCCCCATCAATTGCTAAATCTGTTTGCCTACCTTAAGTTTCTGTTAACTACAGTCTCACAATCCAGACTTTTGCCTAAGTTAATGTCAACACATTAGGCCCATCTCTTCATTACTTCCCAATAATCAATAGTGATTTGCTTCTTTTGGCTCTTCTCTTATAGCTATTTGTCCTAAATGGGGCAACTGTTCATTTTGCGACAGTGAGATCCTTTTACTCTTTGACTGTGTCTCCTGTTGATACCGGAAAAGTGGTGCCCCAGCCAGCTCAGCCTAGCAGAGCTTGGGAACCTGCCACCCCTGTCTTGGTGGCAGCAGCCAGCAGAGGAACCGGCAGATTGGAGCAAGTGG
>NW_003852475.1:7155047-7159070 GCF_000181295.1 Otolemur garnettii | reverse complement strand
ACTCTACAAGGAGGTTTGGCTTGTTATAAAAACTATAACACTTATACCTGTTGAATAAAACCTATCCTGTGGTCCGTTGCTTCATTCTTCGAACCGCCGAGACCAAGAGCCTGGAAATTCAGTATCAAAAATCTGGTAACAGATTTGGCGAGCCAGCCAGGAGCAAAGACCAAGCCAGGAGAAAGGACCAAGTTCCAGGAAAGAGGAGGACAGAAAACATCTGTGGTAAGCAATGGGACCGCTTACCTCTGTCCTATTTTTCTCTATCATGATCCTAGTAGAGATTGCCCACCAGCCTGAAAGTATGCGTAGTGTGAATGTTGACTTCCAGGTCACAGACAAGAAGAACAAACTTTCTGATTCTCCTTGGTTTCAGAAAGAAGGCAAAGGGAACCTGCTCCTGTCCTCTGTTTATTCCTTTTCCCTGGTTGAGAGCCGAGTAAGAAGGTAACACCCAGAGGCCCTGGGGTCCCCAGCAATGGTTCTGACCTCAGGACTTGAGAGAGCCTCTGAAAACTTGTGCTCTCTCAACTTTTACTATCTTCTCTTCTCTTTATTGTTCCCAAACGTTTCCTAGTTACTTCCATAGATCTCTGCTGCTTCTCTCTCCTTATAGTGTACATACTTTGAATGTTAGGAAAAAATTGCTTTATGTATTTGTTATGGGTTAATTCTACTATTTTTCAGATATTTTAAGTGTTATAAGATCCTTTTTATTGTCTTGCATTGCAAAACTAAATTATATTGGCTTATTGTGTGTCTAAAGAAATACTAACCTTGTTAAAGAAAAAGTCAGTCCCAAACCAAAGGTGAAATGACTTCCCTCCATAGTTTGTCTGGGCAACCAGAGGCCTGTGAAAGGAAGCCCGGAATGACTCCCCAAGGAGGGAATGGCCCTAAACTTTGACTACTATTCATAACCCTGGGTATTTAATTTCTTCTGATGTAAGAAAATTTAAAATAATTCTAGGTTTCTCTAAGACTTTGGCTAAGTGCAACTAATTATGATACAAAATTTCAAAAAGTCTCTCAACTCAGCCCTGATTTATATTGTTACCTTGCTATATTTAACACCCAAACCCTGCTCAGGCCGAAAAACCTATTTTCCTTTTTATTAGGAGAAATTTAGGAAGAACTTGCACAAATTTTATAGTGTTAAATGTGTAACATAGCACAACCATTTTTCTCCAGGATGGGGCTTATCCCCGCTTTGATTGATACTCTGAGGCTAGTGGGGGGATGGGGCAGTTTGAGGGAAGCAGAATACATGTATCGGGGGGACCAGGCTCCCCGGACCTGATTTCTCGGTATGCTGCTGGCATGCAATGAGCACAGGAGACCCAGCGGGTAAAGTGCTACACTGGTAAGAGTGGCTAATTCCAGACAAGTGTAGGGCTAAGGAGGCCACACACTCCTCAGGGTTTCTTCCCCAAAAATTGGAGGGACGCTTCCTTTAGTTTGGCAGAAGGGTTCTTGGGTTAGTCAGGGGACGCCTTGGGTGACTCAAGAATAGGGGGTGGGATTGATTCAAACGATGGGCGTTTGTTCTTTCCCACAGATGGGTAACATATTCTTCTCTCGTCGAGAGAACACCTCATTGGGCTGTATTCTGGAGCACTGGGACATGTTTGATCCCCAGACGCTAAAAAAGAAATGTTTGATTTTCTTCTGCACCCAGGCCTGGCCTCAATATCAACTCTCCACTGGTGAAAAATGGCCCCCAGGGGGTACTCTTAATTATGACATCATTTCCCAATTAGATGCGTTTTGTAAACAAGAAGAAAAGTGATCTAAAGTGCCCTATGTGCAAGTGTTCTTTACCCCCAGAAACAGACCCCCACAATTGTGTAAGGCCTGTCAGGAATTCTTAAGGGAGACACCATTACTACCTAGATCAAGCCCACCATCTACTTCTCCCACACCCTCCTCCGTATGTTCAAAAGACCCCAGGAGGGAGGCTGTTCCAAGAGTTTTTTCTGGTCCTGCAGCGACCCCCAGAAGGCAACCATATCCTTCTTTGTGTCCCTTAGTTGAGACTGCTAGGGGTGAAAGGGGAACTGCACGAATATACACACCATTTTCTTTAACAGATTTAAAGCAAATTAAAGTCGATTTAGGAAAATTTTCCGATGACCCAAATAAGTACATAGATGTTCTCCAAGGGTTAGGACAAAGCTTTGACCTCACTTGGAGGAACATAATATTATTACTAGATCAAACGCTAACGCTTAATAAAAAAAATGAAGTCCTAAATAAAGCAAGAAAGTGGGGTGATTTATGGTTTATGTCTAATACTGGTAGTAGTATGTCTCCTGAAGAAAGGGACAGATACCCCACGGGAAGACAGGCAGTTCCCTTTCAGGATCCTAAATGGAACCTTGAAGGGGAAGGGGACTGGTCACGTAAGCACTTCCTGACATGTATTCTAGAAGGTTTGTGCTGGTCCAAAAAAAAGCCTATGAATTATGCCAAGTTGTCTACTATTTGCCAGGAGCAAAATGAGAATCCCTCAGCCTTTCTTGAATGGCTTAGGGAGGCAATGAGAAAGCACACCCAGTTAACACCCGATTCCATAGAGGACCAGATTATTTTAAAGGACAAATTTATCACTCAAGCGGCTCCAGACATTCAAAGAAAACTCCAGAAACTGGCTCTAGGCCCAAATCATAACCTAGAGAATCTTCTTAAAACGGCCACTATGGTCTTTTATAACCGAGATCAGGAGAAAGAAGAGGAAAAAGAGAGAAGGAATCAAAAAAGAAAGGCAGCTCTAGTAATGGCCCTCCGACACACGGGCACCTTTCCGGGGCAGAGGGAGGCTGGAGAGGCGAAGAACAAGTGCTTCTAATGTGGTCAGACTGGCCACTTCAGAAGAGACTGCCCCCAGCAGCACCACTGGCTGGGTAAGCCACCTGGCCCTTGTCCAGAATGTGAGGGTGACCACTGGAGGGTGGCCTGTCCCCAGAGGCGAAGGCCTCCTGGGACAGTGACCCCATCGTCACCTACACTAGACTAAGGGTTCCTGGGGCAGATTCTCATGGCTCCACCTTATGTCATCACCCCTCAAGAGCCCCAGGTTTGCCTTATAATAGAGGACCAGGAGATAAAATTTCTCCTAGACACTAGAGGAACCTTTTCCGTACTTCTCTCTAACCCTGGTCTTTTATCCCCCAAATCTGTAACTATACAGGGGGTGTCTGGAAAGCCGATTACCAAATTTTTCTCTCAGCCTTTGAGCTACAATTAGGATGACTGTTCTCTTCATGCCTTCTTAATCATGCCTAAAAGTCCTACTCCCCTTTTGAGAAGGAACATACCAAATAAAACAGGAATAACCATTTATGTCCATGGATTTCTCAACTACATTTTCACATTCAACACTAAAAGAGCTTTTCTCTCTTAGGAATCTAATCATAATCAAAACTCTTCCTTCCCTAACCCCAACTTAAAAAAGTCCCTTTTCTATTAATCTTGTCTTCTTCTGCAACTATTAAAGTTACAGGTGTAGATTCCTAAATACATCACTCACATGTAAAAGTCTAAAACCCTCTACCTTCTACAGACGAAGACTCTACAGAAAGCCAACCACAGCCCACCTACTCTTATGAGCCTAAGGAGAATTTAAAGTTATTATTTAAAAAACAATAACATCACTAAAGTAATACCTCTAACTTAACATGGTCTTACCTTGTCCTTTTACTAATTAACTATCTATTTTTCAAAAATCTCACCAAACCACGCCACCCACAAAAAGATAGTTCCAGTCACAAATCCTGGTGTCACTCTTCCCTCTAAAAAAAAACCCTAACTGCCTCTTCCATCATCGCCCTGATTCAGCAGGAAGCAGTTCGATCGAGTCGTCGTCCTTTTCCCTAACAGCAGTTAGAGTTTCTACTCAGAGAGGGAAGAATGATACCGGAAAAGTGGCGCCCCAGCCAGCTCAGCCTAGCAGAGCTTGGGAACCTGCCACCCCTGTCTTGGTGGCAGCAGCCAGCAGAGGAACCGGCAGATTGGAGCAAGTGG
>NW_003852475.1:7128970-7154499 GCF_000181295.1 Otolemur garnettii | reverse complement strand
ACTCTACAAGGAGGTTTGGCTTGTTATAAAAACTATAACACTTATACCTGTTGAATAAAACCTATCCTGTGGTCCGTTGCTTCATTCTTCGAACCACCGAGACCAAGAGCCTGGAAATTCAGTATCAAAAATCCGGTAACACTGTCACTTGGCATTGACTCTCAGTTGTGCACTGTTTCCTTCCCTCCTGACAGACTCTTTTTTTATAAATCTGAGTATAGCATAATGTACCTCTCAGGATAATTTACAAGGTCCTGGAGAGAGAAAAGGATTTGGTTAGTAAAAATTGAATGAATTCTAACTCATACTGAATATTGTTTGCGTTCTCTTTCAAGTTTTCTATTCTGACCAATACAGGGTATAAGTTACTCAGTGTTGCATATAAAATAACTAGAAAAAGCTTTTTAAACTTCCTTTTTTTCCTTTATGAGGACATGAAATTATGGATTTGTTGTAAATAGCTAAACTCATTTTAAATTAAAGGTTTATTTTTATCCATTCACATTACTTGGCAAAGTGTAAATTAGATTTAACCTATTTATAGTGAGCCATTTCGAGGAAGGACAAGCAGGCACCCACTTGCCCATTACATTTCACTTCTATCAGAACTAGTACAACTCCTAATGAAGGGATTCCTCGATCTTAAAGGCAATGAGAGATCTCTGCAAGTGATAATTGTCCATGATGGCAGGTCTTGAATGTACTAAAACATATGGCATATATTCAAACCATGCACAGTTATCCTTAAAAAAGTCATGACAATTTGCCTGAAGTTCACACTTTATGAGGCACTGCCACATTTGGCCAGTAGATAGCGCCCAAGATATACCAATAAAAAGACAGAAAAAAATCTTGGTGTGATGACTACTTCGCCAAGGAAATACCGACAAGTTCATTTTAGATATGCTGGTGAAGAAAGTCGAAGCATCCAAATGCTAAGGAATTGGGATTATTTATTTATTTATTTGCTAAATCCAATAGGAAAATTAGCCCACTTACTTCCTAACACAACTTCTGTTTGAAGGTGGGAAAGTACTGTGCATTAGACTCAGATTCAGATAAAACATGAAAGCAGAGCATGAATGGTAATGCTAGGTCCAGAAAGACCACAAAGCTTGCCAGTTGCATTTCACAAAAAGAATGAAGGAGACTCAAAATGCAACACTTCTAGTACTCGTTGACCTGGCTCAAGGACACAGGTATTTTAAAATGCAATGTTTAAACAGCTACGAACCTGGCTGTAAACAAAAAGTGGATCATAATTACCTAAAGCTGGTAGCTAGTGCCTTGATGTTGTAACACTTGCTTGTATGTGCAGCTGCTACCGTATTTTGACAAGCCATGACTTCCTTGTTGCATAGGAACAACTCTGAGTTCCCTGCAGGGGTGTCTAAACCTTTTTTTTTTTCTCCTGCTGCCCAATGGAAGAAGAAGAGTTGTCTTAGGCCACACATTAAAAACACAAACACTAATAATAACAGCTGATGAGTAAAAAGAAATGTCCATGCATAATTTTTACGATATCCAACACCACAGATAAGCAAAACAGGCCTCAAATAATCTGCATGTGGCCCATGGCCATAGTTGAACACCTCAGCTTTAGAGGTAAGATATGGTAGAAAGAGCTGCTCATGCAGTTTTTGAGCCCTTGTCCATAGGGCTCAATCTGTTGCAACCTCACTTTCTATGCTATTATAATATTTTATAGTGTGGATCTGTGTTTAAACAGGCAATGGGTATGAAGGGCCCAGGCAGTTACAAAGCTGGAGTGTGGGATATTAGAAGATGAGAGTCATCGCGGACCTGTCAAAGAAAACTCAGAAACACCTGAGCAAAGAAAGACCGTATCAAGAGGTGATGAGGGTGGTGATGGGGCTGGCTTACAAATCAGTTTCTAGTAGATAGGTTTTTATTCTCTGCTCTCTGGTCTAACTTCAAGCTTTCTGTAGCTGCTGACCCTGCCCTGCTTTAATGGACTTTACATACTCCACCACACATAGTATCCTGCTCAAGAATGTTTGAACTTCCTATTCATATGAGATATTCAATTTTCTTCTGTTGTAGTGGTTTGACTTGTTTGAACTGTGTTTGGACACTTAGAACCAAAGGTGTCTTTTTAAAACATGGTGAAGAACTAGTGAAGTGGTGATTTGGTGCTTGGTTTTACCTCCAATTTGTTATCATCCCAGGTCTCTATCTTTCCTCTCTTAAAAACCATAAGTATTGCATTCTTAAACTGAGAAATTGGCATTTCATTAACTAAGATAGTATTTTGTAACTGTGTTTTCCTGTTGATGTCCTTTTCATAAACATGGTGGTAAGGTAGGCGGCAGGCACTGCATGGCTACCCTCCAGAGTATGTCTAACACAGAGTCAAAAAAAGCCAGGGACTCTTGGGTCTAGTCTTAATCTTATATGACCTGGCTCTGTGACTTTGGGGATACCACCATTCCCCTCTGAGCCTCAGTTTCTTCTTCTATAAACTGAAGGGGTTAAGCAAGGTATTCCAAGTCTAACCTTCTGTGCCTCTGTTCCCCTGCTTTCTTTCCATATATGAGACAATATCTGAAGCAGGTTAAAAGGTGCCCCAGTAATACTATAAAACCATCATATTTGATGTGCAAGTGGAAAAGGTAATTATTCAGTTAAACAATCACTCATCCATGGACAACATATGGGCACACACATGGAAAGATAATGATGGGTTTATAAAAATCAGTCTGATTTGGTAGAGATGCAGTATTAGCACTCAGGAAGAGAAGCTCTCTGCTGCCTTGTCAGTTTTGAGTGATGTTCTCTTGACCCAGCTGTCCTCTCATCACAAGGCCTGCTGGGATCCTACCTGCCTCTCTTCCCCTCTAGCCTTAGCTTCTGGCTGCTGACAGCTGCATCAACCACCAACACCCCTGTTACTTCCTCTAACATCTAACTGAATAGATAAGGCAGAGGTAGTACTGTAGCCACTAAAGATGAAGAAAGAAGCGGTTTCACTATAGATGAATGATGTGTTTAAACCTGGGACAAACAATAAATTTGAGCAATGGAACTTTATAAACCCCCCCCCCACTACCATGCCAAATACTTACAAAGAAAATTTCCATTGTCTCTCCTGAGAAGGTCCTACAGAACCAAGAATGTAAATAGGTCCTAATGACAGTCTGGTAAAGCCTTTCCAATTCTGTAGTGCAAAGAAGAAACCCAAGTAGGAAGAGATGGGGGGGAAAGGGAAGGAGAAAACAAACCCAGGTTTCTAGTAGAGTGGCAGTGCTCAACCATGGCTGTCTGTTGAAATGTCTTGCATGAAAAATACCAAGGCTTGTCAAGCCCACTGTCAGGGATATTTAAAGTCCCCAGTGAGTCAACCATGCAATCAGCATTGATATTCAGTACATACAGCATCATATTCTATTAAATAGTGCAGGCATGTTCAATTACTCAAGAAGAGTGGCCACTCAAAAGGATTTCACTTAAGAACTATCATCGGCTTGTCGCCTGTGGCTCAAGTGGTTAAGGTGCCAGCCACATACACCTAAAGTGGTGGGTTCAAATCCAGCCTGGGCCCGCCAAACAACAATGATGGCTGCAACCAAAAAGTAGCCAGGCATTGTGGTGGGCGCCTGTGGTCCCAGCTACTTGGGAGTCTGAGGCAGGAGACTCGCTTGAGCCCAGGAGTTGGAGGTTTCTATGAGCTGTGATGCCACGGCACTCTACCCAGGGGGACAGCTTGAGGTTCTGTCTCAAAAAAAAAAAAAAAAGAACTATCACCAAATAGCCTATCAGCTCTTATTACAGAGGTCTAGGAGGCTGGAATGCTCCCTGAGAAGTCTCTATCCTCAGGGGCAGTACTGTCATATTCTGCAATACTGAGTCCCACTTCTCTGAGGGCTGCAGAGGAGCCCTGTGCTATGTCATTCTCCTTCCCTCTCATTCTTCTAATATTATTGCCAGATCAATGCTTCAGTCTCAATATAGTCAAACCTCTTTCCCTAACAATAAAGTAGACTTTATGGCTTTTAGCCTCATAGATCATCCCCACATCTCTTATTAGCTAGAGGTTCATTTGTTGACTACCTCAAAACTTTTATGACTGCTGGGCAGTTGAAAATACACAAGGTGTTAAAATACCCAGTGATAAACTGGGAAAAGCAGTACACTGAGAACCTCAGGGTCTTGAATCAAGTTACAGATTTGCCCCTGCCTCTCAAGGTGCCAGGGTGCAAATCACATAACCTTCTGAGCCTCTGTTTCCTTACACACAAGGTGAAAACACTGGGTGATATGTAACATCCACTGTAATTCTGAAATGCCACACTGCATACTCTTTTCTTATCCACTTTCTAGTAATGATGCTAAGGAATAGTAAAATATGAGAACGTTAAGTACAGAAGAGAAGCACAAGAAAAAGCCAATAGCCCAGATGAGCTACATGTTGACAAATTCGCTCAAAGCATTGAACATATGCAAGTTGTCTTTTTAAAAGTCTACAAGGGAATCACATGGCAGTGCAATTTGGAGGGTTATACATTCTGCTACAGGTCTGCATGAAAAGACCATTCTCACTCCCTACACACTGTGAAAATCATGCTTGAACAATGAGAAAGCAATGATCTGATTCTCTAGTAGTTAAACTGACACTCAGAGAGAGAAAACGATGATTTTTACAAAACAATGCCTCTAATATGCCAGCACAGCTTTAAAAGATTCAAACCCCAAGTTCAATGCATTGTTCCTGTACAATAGCTCTTGCACCCTCATCCTCCATTCCAATCTTTCCAACTACCATGACCATCTCCTCATGCCACCTTCTCCTCAAGACCATCTGCATATTACCAGTTCATATATCTTTATGCCTCTTGATGTATGTCTTGTCTACTCCAAAAAAGGTTTGAGTCTCCATATTTCCTGCATACTAAGTCTATAAGTCTAAATGCCATTCCAAGCTTTCTGCACTGTGACTGTTATCTTTCTTCTCACTTTTCCTCAGTGTATTTCTTTAAGCCAGCCTGGTCTGCTGCTTACTGCGTTCCATGACACCCTGTGGAGGTCCTCTGCTCTGCCGTTGCTCATGCTGTTCCTCCCATGCGGAATGGCCTTCCTCATTTTCTCCCACAAAGACTAGTCTTGGTCATTCTTGGAGTCTTAGCCAACTCACATTTCATTGCTTCCAAGAAGCACTCGTGCTGGCCTATAATGATCTTTCTTTTCTCTACTGTACTAAGTGGCATTTATATTTCCCTGTATTGTCTAGTGCATTTTGTTTATTGTGTGTTTCCCAGTTGGGTTTCATGCTTTTGGGGGACAATGTATTAAATGCTTCTAGTTATTTTTCTGCCTCCCACCCCTTATTTTCCTTTCACCCACTCTCTCCCTCCTTCACTTCCTTCCTTCTTCCTATAACTTTAACTTTCCTATAATTTACAGAGCAAAATTCTGGGGAATCAGAAAAGTCAGTAGTCACTTTACATATAAACAGAGTGATGCCAAGCTTAGGTCAGTGCGTCTTTGGTGCTTTTCTTTTGCACAGCCTGTTCCCTGGGACATGTAAATTCTGATGTGTCTCTTAGCTTTTACCTGGACACATTCCTTTGTGAGAATACTTAATGTTAACAAGGGTTAACACTTGTACTGTGTTAACAAGTTTTGATGCTACTTTTAAATTTTATGAATACATTTCCCAAAAGCACAGAAATGACTTAAGAAACATGAACAAATTGAAGGGGAAAAGTACTTCAGCCATTAAACCACTCATTTATTGTGATCATGTGTAAAGTCATGCCCTCCTCATTTAAAGACTTAGTGATAACAGAATTGTAAACCACTAAATGGATGGATCTCACCTTCCAATTCCATAGATGAGTCAGCTGAGGCCCAGGCAGAGACACTGAGTCTCAATGAGATACTGCTTCTTGCAAAGTGGTTTGCTTCTTTCCCTTTCCAGCTGTACCTCCTCAGAGATTACTCTCTTTTTGCTACACACTTCCAAGCTAAGTCCCTTTTGTTTCCAAAAGTTTATAAATAAAATGCAGCACTAGCCAGGGACCCCAAGTTGGGCAAGAAGATCAATCAATAGAGATACTCTCAATTTTTGAAATCTATTTATGCTTCTGGGACAGAATAATTTTCTAAAAGCGGTAGAATTGGGCTCTAAGCCTTGATAAAGAGAGAAAATTAGGGGGACAAGCAAGGGGCATAGAGAGTGAGGGTGAGTTATGGATTTGGATATGCAGATAGAAATTTTGATTGTTTTGAGTCCATTGCCAGGCAGAGTCTAACGACAAGCAGAAGTGAGATATAGCTGGTCATCCTTTGACACAGAATACTCAGTCAGGGGTTAGGAAGGGGTTAGGAATACTCGCAAGGGGTTAGGAAGACTGCATGGCCTTGGCTGTCTCTCTCCCTCCCTACAGTCAATAAAGTGTTGACAGTATTGGACAGAAGCCCCACCTCAGGGACGACACACTCTCCAACACACATTGAGATTCCATAACACTCTGGAATACCTCCTACCTCATCTGCAAAATCTTGGCACCCAGGGAAGGGAAAGGCAGGACTTTGTCATACTCAAATCATTCCTCCTGCTTTTGAAACCTAAGTCCAAGGCTGCTCTACTTCATATGTGGTCCGGAACCACTACAAGACCTAGCACCCCCTCTTCATTTCTATTTTGGGATAAGAGTGGTAAGAAAAGGAAAAAGAACCTTTTTCGTTTGCTTGTTTTTGTCCCACAGCTATAATCCAAACTGTGCTTTTTGTTGTGTTTCATTTTTTAAAGCTAGAAATCAATTGCAATTCCACTCCCCTGCCTCAACATGTTTTCTTCTGTAAGAGCTTTGCGTCTCCACATGTAAGAACCAGCTTTGCCTTGCGTGTTCTCTTGGAGCAGATACCTAGCGTCTCATCCTTGGAGAAGTGAATTTACTTCTCTGGACCTTAGGTTTCCCATCTGTTCAATGAAGGGGTTAATGGACTGTGCCTAAATTCTCCTCCCGCGGAAAATGTAACGCGGATCTGTGAAGACCCATTGCCTTTTATTTTTGCGCTTAGATGTTCAGCGCAAAGAAAAAGGTGACAGATCTCTCCACAGAGTTAACACGAGGTCTAGGTTCACGGGTGTCAGGTCTGCAGTCTTGCTTGGCCTCAAAGATACCTGTTTGCAATATTTCCCGAGTAGGAGGCTGCAGTGGGGTCTCCTGTCTTTATTCCCTTTCTCCAACACTGGGACAGAAAGTACCCACGGAACAATTCCGCTGGTCTTCAGGACACCTGTCTCTATACCATCCTCAAACCAGAGTAAGCCCGACCTCTATCCCTGGTTCCCTTTCTCACAGCCTTGCCACTGGGTCTCTCGAGGTGCCCATTACTTCTCAAACCCAGAAATCTTGCACCAAGCACACTTTTGCACCCCTTGCCCACGGCTCCGCGAGCTTAGCAACGCGGCGGAGTAGGGCGCTCTCCCGGGGCGTCCCGGCCTCCAGTCACACCTCCCCGCCCCAGCCTTTCCAGTGCGCGGCCCCGCGCCCCGCCCCAGGACCCTGCAGTCGCCTACCTCCCTAAACTCCCAGGGCGTTCTCTGGCTCACTCCCCGTATCCACCCGGGGGGAATCCTTCCTCTCCCCACCCCCAACCTCCCAGCCAAAGCCAGAACCAGTCAGTGCGCAGGGCGCCTGGCAGCGCCGAGCCGCCCGGACTGGCCCTCTGCTGGGCGGGGGCGGGAAGAGGCGCCCGGACTCGCGGAGATCCGGGGAGCGGCTGGCCGGGAGCGCTCAGCTCTGCCTGGCAGCTCCCAGTGGCACCGGCTCTGGAGAGAAGTACAGCGCGGGAACCGACCCCAAAGCGCCCGAGCCCCCGCCTCCGGCCCGCGGGCGCCCGCCGCGCTCATCTAGAGTCGGGTCTCCAGCCGAAGTCCCGGGCGCCGCTGTAGCCCGCACCGTGTGCCTGAGCGCTAGCGGACCCGCACGCTCCTTTCCTGCCCCCTCGGAGAAGGCGCGCGGAGCCCCTGAGAGGCACCCCCTGTTCTCTCGCCTCCCCCTTCCCCGCCCGCCCACCGGCCGGAGCGGCGCGGTGCTGCCCGCGCTGGGATTCCGGGAGGGAAGAACCGCACTGTGTCCCTGGCGTCCTCAGTCCTGCCCCTCGAAGTGGAGATGCGCGAGAGGCAGGGAAGCGCGCACAGCTTGTGAGAAGCCGCGCCAGCCTGCACCATGCGCCTGCGGCCGCTGCCCCTCGTCGTGGTCCCCGGCTTGCTGCAGCTGGTGAGTGCCCGGCGGGGACGCGTTCGGCGGGAAAACCGCGCCGGCGGCGGACTCGGGGCTTCTTGGGAAGTGGGGCTAAGGGCGCCCGCAGTGGAAGGAGTTTGGGTTGTCTTAGCTGTTACAGGGGAAGAACTGAGGAATGGAGCAGAGGGAATTAGAGAAGGAGAAGAGCTCAGCAAGGATTGGGACCCGCGGGCTTAGGTAAAGTAGGCAGAAGGTCCTGGGGAAGAAAGAAGGTGCCGGAGAGGAAGAGGTTTATGGATAAGCGATTGATGCGGGCAGATGGATAAGAGGAGCATAGGCTGAAACACCTTCGTGGTGGTTTTTATTTTCACGTGGCGTTTTGCTCAGATGCCCACAGACGCTTCTTCCAAAGCAGAGCGTCGTGCCTCCTCTTCCGCAGAGCCAGGTAGTGGCGCCTTGCTGGGGAAAAACTTAGGCAGCGACGGATTGTAGGGACAGCTTGGATTTCTCTTCGTTTTCCGTCTGGCGCTGGGGACCGGGGCAGGTTGAGGATGTAGAAGGTAACTTTCACTCCCAACTCCACGTGGAGCCTCCTCTCTGGCATTTCCTCCCGCCTGACCTGGACCGCTCGTGGCTCTGAGGAACGTGAGGGATAACAAAGGTGGTTCAGGGTGCGTGGGGTGACTTTCTTAATGTCTCCGGGCGGGCGAGGTGCCACGCTGTCCTCCTCTCGGTATATACCTATAAAGTGTATGTATTTAAGGGAGACAGGAAACAAGACCTTCAAGAAGAAACTTTTAAAAGTAAAATTCTAGGCTGCGAAGGCTTTGGCTTGGTCCGCCTCTGTGCTGGCCACTTGGCCCCTGTCTCCATGCGATGCTGTTAAGAGGGCTTTTCTCTGATTGCAGGGTTTCTCTGGTCCTCAGACTTAAGACTTTGACCAGGCACTTAAAGTTGGCAGTTTCTCTTTCCCTCCCTCCCACATCTTCTTCTCTCTCACTCCTTTTCTTTTAGAGGGAAAATAAAAAATCAAGTCACTTAGGAAAGTTTCACTTTCTCTCTGATACATATGACACAGTAAAGCCAGAGGCACTTCACAGGTTTTGAGGGTGGAAGGGACTCTAAAAGGTGAAGGAGAATGGCCACTGAAGGGCCGGTTGTCCATTCTTGTTGCAACAGAGATTAGCTTCACCTCCACAGGGTTGTCTCAGAAACTCTTTAATAGCATCAAGAAGAAAATGCAGTGATTTCTTCAAATGTCCTTGAATGAGCCAACACATACTGGCTGTAAGACGGCATGTTAAAATAAACTTTACACCTTAGGCATTATAAATCTAAAATATATGCGACATTGATCTTTAGTATCAATTACTTTAAAAAATGGATTTCAGTAAAAGGATTTTACTTAAAACAATGGATTTCAGTAAAATCTGGATTTCAGTAAAAGGTGATCAAACAAAGCAGCATTTATATGGTGTGTGTAAGGAAGAGCCTGGGAAAATCAGGTACTTACCTGGGTCTTTAGATTATCTTCATGAATCTTAGTTGATTAATTTGGCATTTAAAGATCATGAACTGTGTATCTGCTCCATTAACACTGTGTTAGGCTCTTACAGATGAGGAAATGTATTTTGGCATGTGCTGGGGAAAAGTTCTCCTATTAGCTACTATATTGGAAATATTAGATTTTTTCCCCCTGCACCACCATAGTCAATAGGGAATTAGGAAATACATCTTGAAGGGGTTATATATTTCCTTAAGAGCTAGATTCTAATATTACAGCATGGATTGATTGATTAGTTTTTAAGGAAGCTTATGTCAAATTCTAATCCGTTTTTGGATTGTGCTTGGGTTGTAATGTTTTTTCCTAGAGCACTTTATCATGGTAAGTGAGGTGGGATCTGCAGCCCTGTGATAAGCACACATTCCTTACATTGCCATCCTTCTGGACAATAAAAGGCTGTTTACATTCTCCACGTTCTTAGAGCCCTAGTCAGCCTTCTAGCACAAGGGGGTTAGGATGAAAAAGGAAAACAAACTGGCTGAGCAGGGTAGATCTAAATTGAAACATTCCCCAATCCTACCACAGGGCCCCACCCTAGCAGGTAGCAAAAAGGACAGATTTTAATTTACTCCTTTGGATGGTTCCTAATTTTGTTCTTCCTCTTTTTCAGCTGATATTGAACTTCTTTGTTAAATCCTAACGCAACATTTTGTTTTTGAGATTTGAAACTAGTCTTTTACTTTCCTAGGAACCATATGTATTTGCAAGATCCGCCCTCTGCTGATATAAAGCGCAAAAAAAAAAAAAAAAAAAAAAAATCTTAAAAAAAATTTGCTGAGAGTGAGGAGTGGACTTGCATTATTATTGGAATTGGATTTTACGCTTCCATCTGCACTGCCAGCCGGAAGAATATACTTTTTTTAAAAAAATACTAAATATTTTAAATGAGTAGTGGATTCATTTGGACCTATTGAAAATTTAATTATATGAAAATTGCCTGCTTCATCTGAAAGTGATCACAAGGAGTTTGGCCCCAAATAAGTTACTAACCATATGATACTGTCAAAATAACTAGAATTTTTTTTAAAATTTATTTTTGTGAAATTTAAACTTTTAAGAAAATAATAAGCTAAATTGCACAATTTTGCAGGTAGCCTATGAAGAATTATTACACGTATGTTACGGGTCCTTACCCATTTTTCCTGGCCTGTGTCTAGTCCTTTTAATAGATAAGTTGTTGTACCTTATTGCTAGGATTCTTAGGCATCTGTAAAATTTAAATATGCATCTTGAATGTATTTTGAAAAATTCTTATTCAGCAACATATTTATAAGAATATTCAGAACACGTTATTTCTTTTCTGCCATCTAATGAAGAAAAAATTAGCATTTGAAATGAATATAACAACAAAATGAATGTTGTTCCATTATAATACAAGGTAAAGACTTCACAAATGTCAACTTCTTACAGATTTGCATGATAATTTGTAACTGGTAATAAGTGTGATTTTTGCCTTTAAGTAAAAAGCAGATTGTAAAAACATACCATTTTAATTTAAATGAGTTGTTAGAGTTTAAGATAACATTTACTGATGATTTTAAAAGTGAGTTTGTGACACATTTCAACTTGTTTTTCTATGATATGATGTTAAGTTTATAAAGTAAAATATAAGCTAAAAGTAATGTAACTTAGCAAATTTTTAGAATCCTATAAAATCAGAATACTTGTGATGGAAATGGAACAATTTTAAGTTCAGCCTTGTTATATCTTCCACAACATATTAAGGGTATTTATGTTTATCATAACACATTGATAATATGAATATGGGTTTAGTGCGATATTCATATTTATTTCCTATTCTGTATTTACATGAAGTGATAGTTCATGACTGTCTTCCATTCAAAAATCACAGTTTTCCTCATACAGCTTGGTCAATAACCATCAAAACAGTATTACCCAGTGTAGAATCAATAGTCCTATATCATCAGCTAGGTAACAATGCAAAAGAGAAAAAATACTGCTGTATCATAGGTATGACTTAAAGTTGACAGGGCTTTAAAGTTAACCTCTCATTATAGGTGTCATTATCTTAGATATTTTAAAAAATTAGAATTCAGTCCTCAATTCCAGCCACCCTCTTTCCAGTAAAAGTTGTGTTCCCATGGCCTATTCTGAGATTATGTCATTATCTGGTCCAGTTTCAAATACCTTTGAAATATATATGTTTCAAATATATTTTCTTGAAATATATATATTTCAAATATATTTTCTTAATTTTCTTTTTTTATTGTTTTCAGTTGTTAGAATGTTAAATAAGGCAGAGGCTTTTTTGAAAACCTTTTAGAGGTTTACATTGTCAGCTTAAAATGTGTAGTTCTTACAAATCAAATAAGTTAAGAAATGTTGATTTTTTAAAAATAATACATTGACCATCTTTTGACCATCTATTAAAGAACTAATCAATACATTTTGAATGATTTAGTCATTTGGTGGTAGCAATCAAAGATGAGAATAAATGTGTCACAAATTCGTGATTTTGTAAAAGCTCTAGGACTGTCTCCTGCTGTTTACATATTAAATGGACTACTTTACCTGACTCTTTCCTGGGTAAGGTTTGAGACAAGAATTAACAGCTTCACACTCAAGTAGCTACAGTTAAGGCAGAGTCAGCGTTTCTGTAAAGAATCTCATTTCTGTCTTAGCTATAAGCATTATTGCCGGTTTGAAGATGACGTTTAATATCTTGATTTGGGAGTCAGTTATTTTAAAACTGCTTTAAAAAATTTGGTCAAATGGTTTTGAGCACTCACCCATGTGATGGTACTCTCTAGGCATCCTTGAAGTACACAGGATGATGATTTAACAAACTGATTTCTGTATTATTGACCTGATGACTGAATTAACAGGCAAAATCCTACAGTTTTGACTTGCACAATGGTTATAATTTCAGTCGTAGTATGTTTAAATTATTTTGGATAATCTTTTCCCAATTAAACTATTTTTTTTACTGCCGTAAGATTACTATTTACTCATATTATTTCATTATGAGTATTTTTCATTGTGCCAAATTCAAATTCAGGTGCTTTAGTCAGTGTTTTTATGTTTCTGTTACTAACGAGCTATTTACATTCTTTTATTACTTGCGATATGACCAATGGTGTTGACAACTTCATTCTTTATTTTAAAACCTTGCTCAATAGAAAAGGGCTCTAAAGCAATTTACAGCATAGGTTTTCATATTATAGAAAGAATTCTAGGATGTTATTGGCAACTTCCATTTTATTTTTAATTTATGAAAATCTAGATGAAATTTCTCAAGCAAACGTTTTATTCATTATGCTGTAAGACCAGCATATGATAAGGAATTGTGTTTCCTTATAGAATTATTATAAAAGTGAAAGTTTTCATTATTTAAACTCAAATGTTATAGGAGATATTTTACTTTTTCCCAGTCAGATCATTCAAATAAATTCTATTTATTAAGATAAGCAACATTACAGCTTAATACTGTTCAAGAAGTTCAAATACAGTAGTTGTCTTTAAAATTGCCTACTTGGGTCACTTCAGCAGCAGATAACATGAAAATTGCCATTCTTGTCAATTTTCCCTTCTCTTACCATAGATGCATAAATCCATAGATCTATGGTAAGAGAAATGGGACACTTTATAAACTTTAATTATTATGATAGTAATGCCTTTAACTTGCATATACTTACCCATTTTCAAGTTTCCTTCAGAAAATTTATCACATTCTCCTTTTGAGTAAGTCTAGAAAATAGAGAAAGGCATTTTAAATATTTCCATCCATGTATTAGAAAGAACATTGAATTTGATGTCAAAAGACTGGGGTTCTACTTCTAAATAAATTGCATATTTGACAAATATTTTCTGACCATCTGTTTTGACCCTAGCTTTAACTGGGACCACAGCAAGCGGTAGGAATCAGCAGTAAACAAAACGGAACTGGTTCAAGTGTGTGTGTGCACACATGTGAGTGCCTGTGTGCACGTGTGAGCATCCATATCTTGGGCAGGTCATTTAGCAGCCTCAGACCCCTGGTAAAAAAGTCATTAATGACAATGTAGATGAAAAATCGTTTCTAACATTGCTTTCCTTTTTTCCATGTATTTCAACAGATTCTGGTTTTTTTCTTTTTATGATTTACATCTTTAGTTACTGCAGAATTTAAAATATATCTTGCGCGCAAATGTAATTGTTTTAAATATAAATTTTATATGTGTTTATACTATTCACTATATCATAAATGACACATATAGTTAGTGGTGGATTTAAAATACTATAAGACTAATTACTGTCATCTCTGCTTATGGAAAAGGAAACTTTAGTGAATCTAAGCACAGGAATCGATGAGCACTTATTTAACACATATAATCAGCAAAATCAATAAAATTTAAGTTAAAATGGTGCATTCATGGTTCCCCCCAGTGCCATTTTTAAATCGTAAACTACCAATATCTCGTCATTACTTCAAAATAAAAACCAAATTAACTCTCCATTAAATTCTATTTATTAAGATAAGCGACATTACAGCTTAATACTGTTCTTCAACCAGAAATCTAGCATGTGACTTTTGTATGCCTCAGGAGAATACCACTTATTTAAATTAGAAATACTTTTAACTAACTTGAAAGTTTTCAAGAGTTCAAATGTAAATATTACAAAACCTTTTTTAGATAAAACTAACAAAAAATGGGCATGTGAGACCTATCAAACATGGACAAAGTCACCAATAGAGTAAATCCAGGTGAAACAGAAAGACTAACTCATCCTAAGGGGCAGTCCAACCATAAGCACTGTAAACGTCTGTACAAATGAACCTTGCCTTTGTGATACTGCTGTTTTTTAAGTAATTCTAAGGTCACAAAAATATTTGTGTAAATATCTTTATGCGAGAATATGTAAGATTATGATGTTCAAACATTATCATGTATAGTGAAAATTTTAAATCTCATCGATTTTATCTTAAGTTATGTAGCATATATACTTATTTACTCAAAACAATAATTTAAGAAATAGTATGGATTATATCTATTATATAGGTCTCATGAGTAATCTATATGGCTATTAAAAATTCATGCTATTTCTTTTCCAAAATTCTATTTCTCATCTGTGTGTGTAGGTTTAACTAGCGAAGGTAGTTGATGAGTGTGAGAATCTGTACGATCTTTTGCCGGGATAATGTGTACAATAAATGAATAGCAACTGTAATGAACCACTTAACATTTTATAATAGTGATAAGAATATTTATTAATAATGTTTTGCTCTTGGATAGTCCAAACAGGAAACTATTAGGGGTAAACTAAGGATTATGACAATGGAAATAGGGAAAGAGAAGTAAAGTTTTCAAAGGTGTGTTTTACATAGTCTCTAATGTACCCATTTTTTCTGTGTTGCTGACTCTTAAATTTGTATGTCAGTTGTTATCTCATTGCCCATGCTCCAAGCCCATATTTCTATCATTCTGATAGTTTATTATGACTTGAACGTTTTACTATCAACTCACATGCAACATGTCCAAACCACACATGTCTTTCCAACATTCATAGATTCAGAACTTGATGTCACCACCTCCTTTTTTAATGTCTGGAGTTTTTGTGCTAAGACAAGGGACTTGGTGGCTTACAAAATTCTTTCAAGTATGTGATATCATGGTTCATCTTCACATCTGCTGTGAAAAGTAAGTAGAGGAATAATTATTGCATCCATTTTATAGATGAAGTACCAAAAGTATGGGTTTTCAGAGGCAGACTGTAGATTAAACAAATGATAAAATTTGAACTGTCCACTCAGTTCAGCTCTTAATTCATGGCAACACTCATTTGTAGAAGATTGTGGGGTTGATCATGAGTGCCATCTTTCTAGATGCTCATCATTGAAGTCCAGAATGATAGAGTTGAAGGACATATCTGGAAAACATCCAGTTCCTCTGAGCTATCACCAAGGTAGAAACCTCATTCATCTTAGAGATTTTAAAATAAGTTTTGCCATATAGTCAAATAAGTTAAATAGAATAATCAGATCCTTGGAACATGTTTCTTAATCTGGAGTACTATTTAGAATTTAATCTCATGAAGTCTAATTGGCAGAGGTCGCAGCTTTTATGCAGATTTTGTATTAAGTTGGTGGCCACATTATTTGGCTCCAGGTAGAATCAGTAGAGGTTTTGAGAACTCCCTCTCACTTCTCAGAATCTCCTATACCACTCTAGATGGAAAAGATAAAAAGAGGAGAGAACGTGTGGGTTTTCTCTAGGATTAAGGGCCACTAATGGTCAAGTGGGACTATGAGATGGAGCTGGTGGACATGGAAGGCTGTCTAACAGCTGCCCAGACTTATGCAGAATTTGGGAGTGTTAGTGTTTAATTTTGCTTTCTGGCTATGTATAGCCTTAAGCTCTCTTTCTCTTTATTAGTATATACTTTTTATTGTGAAGGTAACACAGCAGATGCTGTTGTTGTAAGTTCTCTATACAGATCTCTTTTGGGGATGTGCCCTGCCAGAATGCACTCTAGAGCTCCCGGTGCTGTTCATGTCCCTTGGATAGCCTTTGACTAATGATGGACAGGTGTCAGAGTGTGAAGAGCCCCGCTCCCTCGCCTGCAGTCTGGACAGCTCTGCAGCATAGTAGATACTCGGGGGTGTCCCCATGGGGAGCAGGCAGGAGCAACCCTTCCCTGGACTCAAAGCATATGCTTCCATGGCTTTCACCCACTCTCACCTGCTGTCCTTACCAGACTTTTCTGAAAGCACCGTCATTATAAGTTATTTGCATGCAAATACTTGCTTCAGTGTCTGCTTCTGGGGAACCTAATCTAAGATTTTTATTTTGAATTTTTTTTAAATACTCAGAAATTTTTTAACTAGCCATGTTCTCTCCTACCTGCTTTTTGCTGTCTTACACTCAGGGCTAATCACTATTGATAGTTAGTGTATATCTTTCCAGATATTATAGATATGTGTGCTTTTATCATGATATAATGTACAATATGATGTTTTACAATATGCTTTTCTATGCAAATACATGTTTTGACTGCTCTGGTACGATACAGAGCAACTTATGTTTTTAAGTGTCTATAGTATTAGTATTTTATGGCATCAAGGTGCTGTAATATATTTAATCAGTCCTTAATTAAAATTTTGACTATTTTGAATCCTTAGTACATTTTTAGGTATATCTTTACAACAAATCCCTAGAGTTGAAAATGCTGGCTCAGTGCTGAGAATGATAATTTGAATTTTCATAAATATATATATTTTCTTAAATGATTGTACTGCTATGTGGTACTACTCAGAGTGAATGTACATGCTTGTATTCCTACCCAAATATTGATATAGTTTTTAAAACTTTGCCAGTTTATTATAAGAAAACACTTCATTGTTTTTAAAATATGTTGTATACTATACTGCTTTTTAAAAATGCAAAGTCTGTTTTCATATTTAATAGCTGTTTATATTTCTTATTTTGTGAATTGTCTTTTAAAATAAGTTTCAATTTTTCAATTGTCTTTTTTATAGCCTTTAAAGTTTTACAATTTCCTTTTAATATTGTTCTTGCACAATTGTTCTTTAGCTTATTATTCCTGGATATTTTATACATTATAGGATTGTTATGGATATCTCTTTTATGCCTAATGTTTTAAAATTGGCTTTTGCTAGAACATAAGGGAAGCTATTTATTTTTGTATATTTATGTTTGTATTTGTTCTATTTTTAGATTAGTTTTAATAATTTTTATTTGATTCTGGATTTTGTGTTTAGATAATCATATCATCTTTAAGCAATCTTATATCTGACTCTTTACTGAATATTTTATCTCATATTAAAATTTATTATCCTTGCAAACTGGATAGAAAAATTCAGAATATTGTTGAATTACATAAACTTTACTAACTATAAAGTTCATTATTTACATTTATTTACTATTTGCATTTATTTTTCAAATATGCTTTTGTTATTTTGTTCAGGGACCTTGACTACTTTTATAAATAACACATAGCTGAAGTGAAATATGCCAAATTTTTGCAGCAGGATTATGCTAGAATCATTTTTAGAAAGACTTTTATTTTTTCTCCCTCAGTTTTAAGAAAAGTTAAAATATTTGAGTATTGTTTTTCCCTTGGTAGTTTGTTGGGAGTCATTTTATTCCATTTGAGCCTTTTTGTTTTCAGAGAGGAATTCTTTCATAAATTTTCCGTTTGCTTTATGGCTACTTGCCCATTCGAGTCTTTGTCTTCGACCTTTAGTGAATTACTTTTGTTAAAGTTAAACATAAAATTGTATGTATGATTATATTAATTTTAACAACCTACTCCATACCTGTGAACTTACACCCTATTTTTCCCCAAGTAAGTGTGTATTATATTAATTGTTTTGGAAGCAGTGGGCAGCGAGGGGACTGCCTTCACCCTGTCTCTGGGTCTAGCACTGTGAATAGGAGGCTTCAGAGGCAGGGACCCAAACTGAATGAAGCTTAGGGGAAAGGGGTGGCTGTCCAGAACCCCAGCACCTCATGCTCAGAGGAGTCTGTTGCAATCTCCTGGTAGCTGCCCTGATGCCTGCTTCACTTGCAACTACAGCTGTGCTGAGCCTGGTGGTGGGAGAGGTGCCCAGGTGAGGGACAGACCTCAGTTTCCTGCTCAGGGCTATTCTCCTTTGCCTTTGCCTGGTTATATAGACTGCTCAGCACACTTAGCTTCTCCATCATTCTGATTTCACTCTTCTATGTATCTTCCAGAGACTCCTGAATTCTAGAATCTGTGCACTCCTTCTGGCTTTCACATTCCTAGATCGTTTCAGTGGGATTTTGGCAGGAAAGCAAGTCCATGTATTCCTTTAGCTTTTCTCCTTGCAGCTGGAAATCTTGTAGTCATTTTTGGCTCTTTTCTCATCCCTATAATATCTATTCAGTCACAAAATCCTATGGAATTTCCTTCCAAATCTCTCTGTAAACTGTCTCTCTCTCCATCCCTAGCCATTTCATCACCACCATAGCCTCCTACTGGTGTGTCTCATCCCAACATGAGCCTTCTAAATTCATCCTCTGTATCACAGAATCATCTTTCTTAAATTCTCCTGTGATTTACTATGCATCTCCACTATTAAGAATGAGATTGGATTGTGATTCTCTTTTTCTTAACACAGTGAATCTAAATTCCTCTTCCTGGCTTTCCTCGCCTTAAATCTCTCATCCAATATTTATCACATATTCTTAACTACAGCCAGGCCTATATCCTTAATGCTCCATGGATACTTCAGAATGGAGGGAAAAGCTTAGGTTTGGGGGTAAGACTGACTTGAATCCTAGTAAGCTAATAAATGTACTGAATTCCGGTTTCTTTTCTCATAAAATAATAGTAAATATAGCTATCTCATAGGGTTATGCTGATTGCCTACAAAAATGTAAAATGCCTAACACACATAGCATTAGCTTAAAAAATGGCAGTTTTTCTTTCCACCTGTATCAGCTAAGTTTTGGGGCAAGGAACAGAAATAGACTTTGACTAACTCAAGAGAGGAAGACATTTGGTACAATAGAGAAGCTTCCAGAAAAGCAGCAGTTCTCAACCTGTGGGTTGTGACCCCTTTGTAACAATGAAAATAAATCACACCATTAGGAAGGTTGAGAACCAATGAGTTAGAGAATCAGAGTCTACATATCAGGAGATTATCTGTTAGCCAAGATGATAAATAAATGATAAGTAAATAACTATACTTTGGTTGTTGGGGGGGGGTTGTTGGCTTTTGTCCCCCTGTCCAATTCTTCACTTCATTTAAGATGTCATGTACTGGTTAAGATAGCCTGGTTTGCTTGGGTCATATGCCTGAGCTTGAGAAAGGTAAGACTCTTGAATGAACAGTTCCATGCTTCCTAGGCAATCAACACTGTGCCTTCCCCTTGGAGAACTTGTAATTATCACTTCCACTAGAGAAAGAGCTCTTTTAGAGAGAAAGAGAGAGACAAAGATCCAAAAAGCCACAGAGAAGATCCAGCCCAGGTGTTCATCATGATCTTCCACTCATACGTAGTCATAGGAACCAGATCACCAGACACTTAGAAGAAATCCTTAGGAAAAAAAAGGAGGAGAAAAGAAAATGGCTTATCTTGGAGGAAGGCAATAATGTAAAAACTGACTGTAATTTTTTAAATTACCAATTAGTATTCTCAGAGATTAGAAAAGAAACTGTATCCTGAAAATAGAATCAAGTTGCTATGAAGGGGAACTGGGGAACAAGAAAGAATTCTTAGAAATAAAATATGTAACTGACAAAATAAGAAGTCAAGAAGGGGGCAATGCCTGTGGCTCAAAGGAGTAGGGCGCCAGCCCCATATGCCAGAGGTGGCGGGTTCAAACCCAGCCCCAGCCAAAAACTGCAAAAAAAAAAAAAAAGGAAGAAGTCAAGGAGGCTGAAAGGAATGTGGATAAAGCTCGTGTTGGTGAAATGTGATTAAAGTCATGAAAACTTCCTATGGCAGAAAGCACAAAGATCAGAAGGGGAGATATGAGAGAAGAAGTAAAAGAGACACAAAGAAAAAAGTGAGGGGGTCCAGTGAAGAGCTTTAGAAAAAATGACAGGGGCAATGAGGGGAAGGACTTAGTTAAATGTTGAATACTGTGAGTTAAAAAAAAATCCTGACAGAATGTCTATACTCAAATGAAAAAACAAAACAAAACAAACAAATAAAAAAGAAAAGTCTCACATCCAGCCACATTGGATAACTGGATGAATAACTGGATAGTATAGCAATGGAATCACATTTTTAAAGTTTTGAGGGGAAGGAGATGTTGAACTGATAACCACATTATCAGATATGAAGGAAAAGGGAAGAGGAAGAAAAGGAGGAGGAAATCAGAGAAGCTGAAATGACATTTGACATGTGCAAGGATTTTAAGGGCATTACTGTTCTCTCCATGTGGAGAAATCCTTGAAGAGGTTCTTCCAAGCCAGACATATACAGAACAAAGAGATGACATGGGGTGAGGTCACGTCTGAGTGGTGCTCTGGGACACGGTGGGGCTCCATTTCCTTCTGTGATGGGATTTCACTGTGGCTCTTCAGGATGCTCCACTAAAATAATCCCAGTTTAATAAGTGCTATAATAGATGGCTTGCTGTATTTGAAATGGACTTATATCCAGAGCATGAATGATTTAAACATGGCTTCAGAAGGGAGGGTAATATAATAATAACTGATGAACCTAAATAAAATAATATGATAAAAGTTAAGAGGTGAAGGGTGTAGAAGAGGTGAAGAT
This sequence comes from Otolemur garnettii, assembly GCF_000181295.1. Taxonomy (NCBI): domain Eukaryota; kingdom Metazoa; phylum Chordata; class Mammalia; order Primates; family Galagidae; genus Otolemur; species Otolemur garnettii. Next base: position 7,133,506 of record NW_003852475.1, on the reverse strand, counting down.
GGACAAGCATGTCACGTTCCTCATCTTACAAAGTAAGACAATAGAAGCTGTCTGATGTTAGTAAATTAAACAATATACATAAAGTCTTGAAAGTTACCAAAGAATTAAAAATAATACAACCAGTGTGAAAAAATGAAAATAAATATAAAAATAAAAATAAAAATCCAGTATGAAAATTCCTTTACTTTGTGCTTTCATTTCTTCTATAACTTAAATAGATTTAAAAATAGTGTCTGGAAAAGGCATTTTTGACCTTGAAATATGATTTTGCATTTGACTTCTTTTTCTGTAGTGCTCTTGGTAAATGTTTATTACCCTATAATTTCTAGAATGAAGTTGGTCTTTTTAGCGAGTAGAGCTGTCCAGCAGTGTAAAGACATGCTCCCACACCCATGACCTCACCTTCTCTACAAGCGGGAGAGCAGAGGCCGTCTGTCATCTGTCGGGGTGGGCTGCAGGGCAGGGTTTATCTACTTGAGCACCTCAATACTGTTGTCACTTTGGGCCAAATAACTACTTGTTGTAAGGGGCTGTCTTGTGTTTTGTAGGATGTTTAAAAGAACATCTGGCTTCTACCCACTAGATATTGTAAGTGGCACCTTCTCCCACTAGTACAACCAAAACTGTCCCAGATATTGCCAAATGTCTGCTGGGAAGCAAAAGCACCCCATTTAAGAATGCCTGCTGCCTGCTTCAGGTGATTTTTGGCATGTCTGAAAGGCAGAACGAAGGACCTCTTTGGCCTCTCCCAATTAAATGCTTTGTTTTTGAACTGTTGGAAAGAGGTCAGCATTTTGCATAGACTTGGTTTCTTTCTTAACACTTCTGTGTTTCCAACTCAGGCAAATTCCCTTCAGTTCAGTTCAATTCAACTATTATTTAAGAGTGCCAACTCTGTCAGGCATTGTGCACATGTCTCTATTTGATAAGTTTTCCTTTTAAAGGGAAATAAATGATGAATAATCCCCTGATGTTTCTTGCCTGGACAAGATTTCTGTCCCTAGTAGAAAGTGTCACACATTTCATTTTGGCCTAGGTACGCAGGTCTTACCAGTTGTTAGGACTGGTTCAGAAAGTTTTAGTAAAGCCTTCTAATTTCTATATTTTAAAATGTGGTAATGAGAGGAAAACTATTTTGTAGAAGACAGCAAATAAAACTGAAAATGGCATTTGTAAATATTGGTTGGCTAGGAAAAATGTGAACTGAATCACACTTGACATGCAAATTCGTTACAGTTAAATGGTGATGGGATCACATTCTTCAAAGAGTTTATCACAAATCCAGATTTTATTTTGGATATCAAAACTGACTGTGGTAGTTTTGAGTGTAAAATTTGACTCAGTGTTGTTGATATTTTTTAAATGTAACTTATGACTATCAAGTTCTACTCTTTGAGCTAGACTGCATTTCTTTTTATTGAAAAAGTGGGCAGTTACCTATGGCTCAGTGGGTAGGGCGCCAGCCCCATATACCGGGGTTGACAGGTTCAAACCTGGCCCCAATCAAACTGCAACAAAAAAATAGCCGGACATTGTGTCAGGCGCTTGTAGTCTCAGCTACTTGGGAGGCTGAGGTAAGAGAATCCCTAAACCCAAGAGCTGGAGGTTGCTGTGAGCTATGATACCATAGCACTCTACCGAGGGCAACAAAATGAGACTGTCTCTCTAAAAAAAAAAAAGAAAGAAAAATTGAGTATTTTCAAGTTTACTGAAATGTAAACTATGAAGTTCCTCTGTTTGCATAAATGATATGAATAACTTTTTCTACATTGGAGTGCATTTATTTATTTGTTTGTTTATTTATGTATTTATTTTTTAAGTGAAAGGACATATTTTATTGACAGATAAGAGGAGAAAAAAGTCAAAACCTTTGGCATGCTGGGGATGGGGAGTCCCCTTCCTATAAAGCAGTTCTCATTTTTAAAAATGCTGTGTTTATGAAGGTATCCTATGAGAGTTGCATCTTAACCTCCAGAGGTAAATATGGCAATAGAAAAGGACACAAAGTTCCCAGTGATGTTACAATCTGAAATATGTTTTCATGAAATTATAACACATAATGACTTTACTGATTTGGATAAGGTCTGAGAATCACAGTGGACAGCAGCTGGGCTGCTCCTCAATCCCTCTCCATGTATAGAGAATGAGTCTCCACATAGGCTACTGTGGCCATCAGAGTGCATGTCAGGGGCAGCCTAGGCAGGCCAGCTCCTTCCTGTCCCTGCTTTGTACATGCATGTGCAGAGTCACACTCTCCTACCAGATTTGCCACCACGTGAAAGGCTGTACCTTTCACTGACAGGAGGATGGCTTGTCCTTACCTTGAAAGTCACAGACCTGGACTATGCTATTATCATTCTTTGTACAAATCCTTAAATAAGTCAAGACCCCATTTTATAACATATGTGGTATTCTTAGCTTTCATAGATTAATGTAGGAAATGACCACAGAGAAACATTTTTGGTAATTCTCGCATTCACATTTTTGTTTGTTCATTCAATGGTAAACTAAGTGTCTATATCAGCATGGCACTTGAAAGCTTTTCTTTAAAATACACTACTGAGGACAAAAATATCTTTTCTCAATGAATCAGGTATTTTTATTTTAAAAATGAGAGTTTAAATTCAGTGTTCTTTTTTATAATTTTCCAACTAGGAAGAGCAAAGCTAACTTATAGGTCAGTTGTATCAAGTACCTTTACTAAACCTAATTTTCTTCAAGTTTTCTTACCTGTTATATAGTTTGGCTTTATATTCTTTTTCACAAATGTTCCTGTTACATATGAATTATATCAGAAGCGTTCAAAATATTTTGGCTAAAAATTCTGCTAGACATTTCACCATTGCTGGATATCCTAATGTGCCTATGCCACTGATTTGCTGAAGTCATTTTAATCCTCTGGATATAAATTTCCTCTAAAATTTTTCTTCTGAAAATTGAAGTAGATTCAATGATTCCCCAATGCTGGTTCATGGGGCAGCAGCAATAGCCACGGCAGGGGAACATTTTCAGAATGTTCAGGCATGTTACCTCAATGTCTCTGTGTTGGTGCCAAGGCACCAGGTAATATTGGGACCTCACCAGGTTTGGGAATCCCTGGACCAGATTGTCTCTTAGATGTCTTTTGGCTATATGAATTTATAACACCTTTGGAGCCCTGGCTGCTGGTGCATGGGATATAAGCCAGACCATAGGAAAAGAGCTTCAGATACATCAATTACACCAATGGTAATCAGGAAGGGACATGCCTCAGGTCATGATAGGGTTTTCCAGCTTTTGCAGACCTCCTCTGCGAAGCCTCCCAAGTGCTTCTTTCTGGTCTTCTGAACATTTGTGCCTACTTCCATTGTAGCAGTTATCTTGTGGCATTGTAATTGTGGGTACATTTCTTTGTGTATTCTAGTTAGCTCAAGTGAAAACTGTGAACGTACAGAATATAGATTTCAATCTCTGTAACGCCACAGCTAGCTACATAGTGAGCATCAGAAAAAAATGTTTGAATGAATGAATGAATGGATGAACTGTTGAGAGAAATCACTCAGTAACTGCCCCGACAGATTATGCTTCAGAGCCAATGGTAAACTTCCTGTGATAAATTATCATGAAAAGTTTGGGTGCATATTAAATCCAAGCCCCTAGTCTGCTGGTTCAATGTCACTGATCACCGTCAAAGTGGCTTAAGCCTCTTTGTTTTTTACCTCAGTCTTAAGAACAGGGAATATTTCCTATTCTTAACAGCATGATCACAGGGATTCTCTGGGGCAGGACTCCTACACTTACCTAGAAGTGCCATACTGACACAGACTATGATTTGCTCAACCGGATTGTCTCACGCTTAACTCCATTTTCATCTACTGGCATAGAGAAAGGATGTTCTCAGTAGCCAAAGAACTGGTTGATCTCATCTTTTGCCACAAAATAAAATCTGATGTTCATTCACCCACATCCACATTATAACACTTTAAATGTCTTCTTCTCATTGTTAGTGGATCACTTGTTTGTAGTACAATATGTCATGTACTTGTCCTTTTAAATATATTGATATTTATGTAATTAGAGATATAAATAAATAATAAAGAAGAAGTATTATTTCTAAAGTTTAGATTCAATCATTTGATAGGAAAATGTGAAAATAAGGATTTAGGCAGTCAATTTTAAATTTATTATCAAGATTTCTCATCTGTGTTTAATGCTGATGTTTTAGTGTTTTAATGCATTAATTTCCTTATTTCATTTATTTAAGTACTTGTTGGTGAGGTAATGGGTTTAATTTGATGCCACTTATGTACTATGACACTTTCTTCATTAAGTGTAGCTTAATTTGCTACCTTTTAATTCTGATACCTGTGCATCAGATTTTTCTTTATTGTTAATTAAAATGATTATTTAATGATTGAAACTTTGAATTTTTTCGAGGCCACATGTGGTTTTTTTTTTTTTGAATGGTAACTGTGTACATTGATGCACTTTGGGGGTACAGTGTGGTGTTTTCATACATAATCCAAGACACTTCCATCAAACTGGTTAACATAGCCT